>NW_022103958.1:29670247-29687722 GCF_000313985.2 Echinops telfairi
TGGCAGGGGTCTCTATGTGGCTTCTCCAGCTCCAGAGGTCTGGTTGCATCAGGGTAGGTCCACGTGGCTTCTCCAGCTCCCAAGGTGAAGCGCCATGTGTCTTGTCAGTAGTGCATCCTTGTCTCAGGGAGTGAATTGACAGAGAGTCTCTCCTGCCTCCGTGGAGGAGATCCAGGAATTCCCAGAATTCTCAGGAGAAGGCCATTCCCACACAGAAGCCTCATTGGCTATGACCTGATTGACAGACTAGACTCCACTCCTTCGATCTTAATCCTCTCAAGTCTCAAATTGACACCAGATTATGTAACTTCCACTAGCAGCAAAACCAGTGATTCGTGTGGTGTGATAGAAAGATATTTATATCAAGAAATGACTCACAGCGTAACGTGTGAGAATCTGGTTTGCAGAGGACTATGGATGTCATGGAGGGCAAAACTCCATTTGTGGAACTACATGGGAAATAAGCCTCTGGTGAACTACCTCTCTCCACAAATTTGGGATTGGAGGAAAACGGTTACTAAACAGAGTGCATTATAGAAGATCAAAGGCATACATTTGAATTGAACAGCTAAAACTGTGTCAGCAGATCCCCCTCTCTGATGCATGCTGGACCTGATCTGGTTTCCAAAATTTTCTGTATTTTTGTTTCGTATCTCAGAGGTGTCAGGTCATTGGGGGGTCATCCTCCTAAAGTTGTGTTATATGTTTTTCCATCTTTTGGTACATGGAACCCAGGATTTACGAACCTATAGAGATGGCATGTAGGATAAGGGGTTCAGGAGGAGTGGGATTCAGTGGTGGTGGTGGGGTGAAGGGGAGACGATGCCAAGGAGTCCACGTAGAAAAGGAATCTTTGGAAACTGAAGGTGGTAGCAAATTTACAATTCTTCTGGACTTAACTGAATTATGGAATGATATGATGTATCCAGTCCAGGATTCAGGTTGACATAAAACCTAACTATCACAAAAAGGGTAAAACTTTCTTCCGCTTCAAACAAACCAACCCACCTACTTGGCTCCAGCACTTAAAGTCACAATACACACCTTCATCTGTATCCCTAAATGTTTAACCATAACAGACACATTAAAAAGGCGGAAGAGGACTCTAGCTCATAGCTCATGAAAAATGGTCCCACCTACACCATTCTCAATACTCTTAGTGACTCTCTCTATGTATACTAAAATGTGTCTTCCACAATAAAATTCTCTTGTTTGTGCCTTCTATAACAGAATAATGTAGTTGCTAAGATGTAGGTCATAAAAGCATACTTAACCCCTTATTAGCTGGATAACCTTGGGTGATTATTTTTCACCTCTCTTAACCCATTTGACTTATAAATCAGAGATAATAGACCCTACCTCAAATATTGTGAGAAGTAAGCATAACAAGACAGGTATAGCACTTTATACAGTATATGGTGCATGGTAAATTTTCAATGAATGATACTATTATCACCACTAAGTAAAATGAGACCATTACTTCCCAAGGATTCTGTCAATGTTCTAAGTTTTAACTTTATATTCCACCTTGTCTTACAGATGGTTAATTTCTTAATGTAGGGACAAACCATATCTGGTATATTTCTAGCCCCATCTACTAAATGGCTCATGGGGTGAGATCAATTGTATAATCCAATACTCTTTAAATCAATTTTCTTTTTTTTAAGACAAAATTTCATTTATTTGTAATTAGAAATAAATATTTCACGATATATAATTGCATATTGTTTTGTGATTAATCACTATGCTTTAATTATGTTCAATTTTTAAAAAATCATTTTATTGGGGGCTCTTACAACTCTTGTTACAAACCATACATCAATTGTATCCAACATATTCGTACATATATTCCATTATTCTTTTCTAGACATTTACTTTCCATTGAGCCCTTGGGATCAGCTCCTGTTTTTTCCCCTCCCTAGCCCCCATCCCCAACCCTCGTGGCCCCTTGATTGATTGTAGATTGTTAATTACTTTCAAATCTCACACCAACCACTGGCACCCTTCCCCTCTGGTTTCTGTTGTTCTTCCCCCTGGATGGGGGTGTGTGGTTATGTGGCCTTCATTGTGATTGGTACCCCCCTCCCTTGCCACCTCTCCCCCTATTCCCCCTACCCTTTTGTATCTCTATTCCTCTTCCTGTTCCTGGGTTCCATGTGTTGTGAGTTTTATCTCTTGCCTGTGCCTATGTACATGCTCCCGTCTAGTGTAGGTTGAGAGGCGGCACTGAGGTCCTGATAACAGGAGGGGAGAAGGGCTCCAGGAATCAGAGGTATACTGCGCAACCCATTAGTGCTCTACTGCACCCTGATTGACTCATACCCTCCCTGCAGCCCCTCTGTGGGGGGATGTTCCATTGTCCATAGATGGGCTTTGGGTCTCCGCTCCAACCCCACTGCATTCTCACAAATGCATTGTTGTTTGTTTATCATGTGTCATGAATCTTCTGATGTCCATTGCCCGATCTTGATGACACCTCATGATTGCACCAATTGGTGTGCTTCTTCCATGTGGGCTTGTCGCTTCGCTGTTAGATGGCCGCTTGTTTAACTTAAAGCCTTTAGGACCACAGACACTATATATTTTAATAGCTGAGCAACATCCTCTGTCTTCAACACATCTGCTTACGCACCCATTTAGTCTTCAACGATCATGTGGGAGGCCGGGGAGTGAGCATCACAGAATGCCAATTTGTTAGAACAAAGTGTTCTTGTATTGAGGGGAGGTATGAGCCAAGAGCCAAGGCCCAAGGCCCCTCTGCAGCTTCAGTGTATTGCCTTATAAATATATGTACAGAGGCCAATACCACTATTGTTATGGATTAATATATTTGCATAAGTGCACACCTCTATTAATCTCCCTAGCTATGCTTTTGCTTCCTAGAGCTTGCCTGTTTCCTTTTGCCTCCTCCTGCCCCACCATCACTTTCCCCTTCTTCTACCTCTTAGTGCTTCCTCTCCACTAGCTCGGTGTTGCTCTAATACTCACAACTTCTCCACCCTCTCCTAGATGCTCCTTCTGCTTTCCTAGTTGTTACCCTGTCCATAACACTGTCTGCTCAACACCTCTTCTCCCCCCTCGACCATCCGGGGCCATTGGTCTCGTTGCCTTCTCCCCAGGCTTCCCTCACATGGTCCAACCCATATAATTAGGCAAACAATCCATGTCCTAGTACGACCAATAAGAAAAAATATGGTTGAAAAAAGAAAAGGAAAGAGAAAAAGATGAGAGAAAATAAAACAAAAATAATAAAAATCCCCTACATAGGTCCAGGTCTGTTTGCTGGTCCCCAGGAGACCCTCCCCCCAGTCCTGAGATAGAACTGGGGCTGGCCTTCCTCGCCTGAAGTCTATTCTTGGGGCTCCTCAGGTGCTCGGTGGCTCGGCTTTACTCCAATTGCTGCTCTGTCATGCTCCATTCCCACACTGTCTCCCTGCCGTGTGTCCCCATTATTGTCCCCTGTCTCCGTATGCTCCAGTTAGGGGACGACATGTCTTGAGTTGTTGGTAGTCCCACAGTCCTCTCTGTGCGTAGCAGCTCCATGCAGGGACCTCATCCTCTGGGCTTGGTGTGCCTGTATGGAGTCTAGGCCGACTGCCCCTTTCTGTTTTTCCTTCTTGGTTTGCTTCCGTCTGGGTGTGGTTGGTCGGTTCCTTTCCCCCACCAGAAGGTCTGGTGTCATCTTTAAATCAATTTTCAACATTTCTAGACACTTTACATATTGTGAAGCCTTTCCTCCGGCTGTGCTTCTAAATCAGGCCATCCCTAACAAATGCTGCACTGTGGGTAACTAATTAAAGAAAACACCATCATGCAAGCCTTGTTGTTGGTCATTGTCTTAAAGGTCCTTGCCCTTACTCTTAACTCAGTCTATCTTTCTATCCTTACAGAGCTGAATGGGCATACATTTTAACTCTGCACTTGCCTTCGTGCCTGAGAGGAGTGCATTCAAGTTCATCCTCTGGCTCTCTCCACTTCTAGCCTCTGGGATTGGCCAGTGTCTCTTCCACCGCTGCCCTTCCTGAAGCTACACTCTCAGCCAGCACACCAACCATACTTGTCCTGTCGCCTCTGGTGGGGGTGGGGGTAGGGGGTGGGGAGGAAGCAGGAGGATGAGAAAGATGCTATAAAATATGTTAGCTATATATTAGTCTGATCTAACTTAACCATATCACTTTAGTCCCAACAGCTCTGTTGTATGGATCTAGAGTAAAAATAACACACCATGAAATGCACAGACATTTTACCAGTGTCAATTATAGAAATCAGGAGTGATGATGATATCAGGTCCAAAAAGGAAACTTAACGTACTAAGATTGACCTCCTTTGTCTTTGTGGGAATGGTGCAGCACACAGTTGATCTTAGCCCAGGGGGTAGGATCCGGTGCACGGAATAGCTGGTGCAATTCAGATGAGGGGGCAGGCTGACGGAAAGTGACTCTGAGCCCGCTGAGCTCAGATAGAATGAAGGATTCATGAAAGCCAGTGCTGCACAGGCAGGCAGGCATGGGGCACAGATGAATGCGAATGAGTCACAAGGGAGACCCAGATGAGCTCCAAATCCTAAATAAGCAGGGAAATACTTTTCTGATGATGCCGAACTATAAATATCACCAGGTCCTCCTTATACCAGAGCAAGAGCGAATCAAGATGGCAACAAGACTGAGTGAGAGTGTGGGAGATGGACATACAGATTAAGTAGCACAGACACTTTCAAGCCATTCTCAAAAGAATTTTGAATACACATTTCTTTTTCTTAAAACAGTATCTAAATCGTACTAAATGTCATGGGTAAAATTCAAACAAATTCAATTTCCTGCACCAATTATTAGATAAAACAATATCATTAGCATCATTTCCTCCTGTCCTACTCTGGGTTTGGGTATAGAATTACTGATGATTAAGTATTATTCTGCCATTAAGGCCGGCTCGCCTGTGATGCTTAGCCCTCGCTCTACCTCCTCATACATCGAATTCCAGGCTTTCAACTGAAGATTGAAAGCCTGGGATCAGAAATTATACTTGTTTCTCCAGAATTAAAAAAAAGAACATATTCACATTTCTTGTGTTTTACATTTTCATCTCTACTGTACTTGAAGTGGGCAGTTCCTGTAGAAACCCTCATTGTGAGACTTTGTGAATTAATGCCAATCTTCCTTGAAAACTAGCAAGGTGTTCATCTGGGAGGCTGTTCTTCTAGAGTTTTTATTAAGTGCTCTATCTTTGTGATATGTCTAATTCTCCATGGGAGTGTGGGCATCTTTTCATCAAAGCATTGCCCATGTAATTTTCCAAGATAGAGAAGGATGAAATCTTGCTTATAAGCCAGCGCTATTTGCATTCATAATACATTATATACCCAGGACAGAATGACAGACCTTAACACTTGAGCTACATATATAAATGTTTTAAATACATACAGAGGCACATACATGCATAATCCTGTTACAGTACTATATTCTCACCATGGCAGCTTGTCAAACAAAGGAAAATAAACAAGACCTAATTTAGGAGATATAAATTATGGATGTAGGGGCCTGGATCAGCGTGGCTGTACTCGACTCTAACATACAGCGAACTGATTAAACCAAAGCAGGTCTGAGCTTTGGACGACGTGACCAGAATCCCATTAGAGCAGCATCTGCATCATCCGGTAAGAGCACATCCACTTCCTCTGATCTCTTCCAATTTCTGACAGTTGTCTCTGTAGTGTTTGTGGACTAAATGGAAGGAGGCGGTGCTGCTAGCTCTTTTGTAATATCTTGGATTTATGGGCTTGGGGAAGAATATTGAATTTACCAGAGATGGCCAGAAGGATGAAATCTGTCTTGGAAGAAAGCTCTTTAGAAGCAAGCAGAGAGAGACGTCTCTGGTATTGCGAACGCGTTGTCAGAGGGACCGTCCTTGGAAAGGGTATCGTATTTAAACTGGAAGGCCAGAGAGAAAAAGAGACTTAATAAGATAAACTGACATGGTAGCTGCCACAAGCACTCCAACATGTAGATATCTGTGAGGATGATGAAGGACCAGGCTTGCTGTGTTCTGTTGTCGACAGGGTGCTGGGAGTAGCAACTGGCTCAACGACATCTTTACAAGTGTCTACCAAAAAAAAATTAGCAATTTTCATTGGAAGACATACATATAAAATATTATCTATTTGATTAATCACAGTAATATCACAGGACATTTATCTTTTGCTAATCTTTTCTCTTTCCAGATTTTTCTGGGTATTTTCATTGTTTCCTCCCATTTGCATGGTATTGCAAAGGAATGTGACAGTGTATACACCTAGCATTTCTATTTTTCTTACATGTAATTTGTACCATGTAAACTTTACAACTCTTTTAGTATTTCAAGATTATTCTATAGACTGGTCATCTGATTTTTATCATGTAAGTAAAATACTCACTAATTTTAAGCTTATGAATGTGGATTTTGTCTTCTGTAAGAATTAAAGTGTGGAATTTACCATATAGTACATATTTTCATTCATTTAGTCTTCCCTCATAATATGCCTTTACTTTAGAACCAGTCTATCTGTGATTGTGAGATAGGTTAATGAATAAATCATATTAATTTTTCCCTCAGAATAAAAGCACATAAAAATGGCTTGGAATATGCAGGCAAGTTAATATCTAGGCATCAAATATCAGAAAAACAATATTAGCATAAAAGCCCTTAGATTTAGCAAAAAATAAAAAAAGGTTTCCCATTTCCTACTTCTTGACTCGTTGGACTGCAATCTGCAAGGTTAGCACTTCTACACCACCAGCTGCTTCCTGAGAGACACAAGGCTTTCCACTCTTGTACAGAGTTATTATTTCAGAAACTCACAGGGGCAGCGCTACCCTGTCCTAGGGGGTCACTATGAGTCAGCCTCAGCTCGATGGCAGTGCTGTGCATGGCCTCCAGAAGGTGAGGGGGTGGTAAATGGGAACCAACGCCTAAAGCCTCTGTGTTCTCCCACCATGCTCAACGGCCAACTCTCCTGCTCGCAGTGCAACGCTTCACTCACTGTGCCAACACGGCTCTAGTGTTGCCATTCAGAAAATGGGTCCCTTCAAGCTTCAGGTGCAGTCCATTAACTTAGCTCTTCAGGCTATTTGGCTAGTTTCTATTCCCCAACTCTGTGTACTCTAATCCCACGGTGGCTTTGCCCACATTGTGCCCTTCACCTCACCTTTTTACCTCACCATTCCTTCTCTGTCTCTTACACACGTATTTTCTCAGATCCAACCCATATCCTGTGAACAACGCCCCCTGATGCCTACCCCTTTGTGATGCGCTCCACAGTACATCGACCCTCCTCCCCCTTCTCAAAAAAGTGAGCCTTTGATGGAGTAGCCAGCGCTTATTTAGTTTTGTAGCTATTAATACAGTAGCTGGCATCAGCAGTACATGAACGAATGTATCAATCAGTCATCAGGGTTCAAAACTAAAAACTTTTTTCAGAGCCTTATGCTATCTTTCTAAACTATATTTTCCATTTTAATTTCTCTTTGATCTAGTTTTTCAACTCATTTTGCTCACTGATCATTCAAGAGCCATCTGTAAATTCTGGACTGACCCTATCCGTGTGTTTATTCTTTCTGTCAAGACACTTTTTGTGTTTTCTTTTGACTTTCTGACGGTTAAAAAATTATATGTGTATTCTGTTTTCCATTCCCCTTCTTACTTTCCCCCCTTCTTTCTCTCTTGTCTGTTTATGTTATGAATTACAAGAATATTTACAAACAGATTAGTTCTCCATTCAACAATTCATACACCTTTTATCCCATAGCATTGATTCCAATCCCAACAATATAAGATGCCGTATTCCTCCTCCTCCCTGTGTTTCCTGTGTTGATTCCACCTTCTTTCCTTACTTTCTGAACTCTTTCCTTCGGTAAATGCTGCCTGTCTCAAATGGTTAATTATTGTAAGTTGTGTGTACCTCCCTAGTGTGATTGTTCCCCTTATGGACCAGTGTATTGTTTTGCTGAACATTGAGCGATAGGATTGAATTCATTTCCAGCTTAAAAGGTTACTGAGGGTCCATGTTATGGCGTCCCACCATTCTCTAACCAGCCGGGATGCTGGTCTTTTTCATGATCTTGCGTTTTCTTCCTCATTTTTCTTCTACTCTGTCCTGGATCTCCTAGTGTGATCCCTTTTAAAGCAGTTGGTAGTGGTAGCCAGCCACTAGCTGGTTCTTCTGGTCTCAGGGTCACGGGTTGATGTGTCTGTGGTCCACTGCTCCTTCAGAATGGTTATTAGTGTCTTCTGTCTTCTTCACTCTTCTTTCCTTTGCACAAGAGAGACAATTGTTCCACCTTAGATGGCCACTCCGAAGCTTTTAGAATCCCAGTTATGACTCAACCGAAGTAGGGGGTGGATTGTTGTCTTTATTTATTGCATCATGATTCTGGCAAGTTTTAGAGCTAATTTGAGTGTATAAATTTAGAAACGAACATTCTGGTCCCTAATCTGTTCATTAACTCTAAGACGTGAACAAATTACTCTTCTTTGGTGAGTGTCCATACACATGATTGAAAAACTAAGAGGATACACTGAATGTGAAATAAATCTGACATTTTGAAGAGAAGCTCCCTCTATGAAAATTGTACCTTCGTAGATATTTAAATAATTTTGTTCATTCAACAACCACATGCCAGACAGTTTTCTAAGACCTGAGAACACAGCAATAGAAACATAAACTCCATCTATGTAGATTGCATTGTGGTGGAGATAAGAGGGAAAAAGAATATTCTTAGCCAATGAGACACCAAATGCAAAGGGCCTAAGGTAGTAGGTATGATGCGACTGTCTTGTCCACAAAGATCAAAATGTTCCAATGATGTATGAGTTAGATAGAGGATGAGAAAGAAAGCTGAAAAGATTAGGCAAGTGAACAGCACTAGAGTCCTGTGTGCCATTGTGAAGGCTGGTCTTTGAGTGTGATGAGAAAATTGTTGGAGGGATTAAAGAAGGAAGTGACAGAATCAATTCATCGTCTAGAACAATCGCTGAGTGATTATGTCAGTGGGTAGAAGATGATTATAACAATCCAGACAAAAACTACAAATAACTTGGACTTATGTAGATGCAATACAGATGATGCTGAGGCTTTTAGGTTCCATTGACATTTTGAAAAGAGAACTTAACAGAATTTACCCATCGATTAAAACTGCAGTGTGGGCAAACAGGGAAGTTACAGAGTATATGTGAAAGGATAGAGTTGGCCCAGACTGTAATGGTGAAGGCTGCAGGAGGTGAAGGTTTTAGACAAGGCAAGTTTGTGGGACCTCTTAAACAATTTGAGTGGAGAAGTCAAGGAGGCAGTTGGATAAGTGTCTGGGATTCAGAAATAAGTTCTGATAGAAGGGTATGCATTTTGGAATAATCAGAGTAGATGTTCTTACAGACATGGGAATAGATGATATCACTAGGGAGTGAGAATGAACAGAGAAGATAAAAAGAGGCCCAAATACTGAGACCTGGAACTCGCTTAGGACAAGGAATTAGGTGATGAGGAGACCAGAACCCAGTCAACGAGCCTGAGAAGGAACGGTCACTGTGTAGAGGGGGAGGAGTAAAATCAAGACTAGATCTTAGAAGCCAAGTGGGTAAAGTATTTCAAGGAACAATGAATGATGATGTCAAATCCTGTGGAAAGGAGACATAGGACTGAGAACTTGAGTCAGCTGTTAATCCGTGAATTACTGGGGTCTGTTTCTCGTTGTGGTCGCTTTAAATCTTGTGTCAACCAAGGCAACTATATTCTCATCTTGCATCATGTCCTGTATGAACATATGTGCCCTGAATTAATATTATATAAAACCTGAGCAGCTACATAAAGTAGCCAGCATCAACTGTAAGAGGCTTGCAAATCCTCTCTACAGTATCTCTTAAAGCAGTACTAGGCAGATAATAAGTAATTAAATAATCCCAAGATGCGCTTCAAATCTATTAGCCCCCAACACTGCCACGCTCACACATGCACACAGACTTAGCGTTTGTCATTCTTAATGTAAAGCCAGGCATACTCACTCTGAACTTCTCCTAAAAAGTAGACAGATTTCAGAAAAGGGCAATCATTGTTATTATTATCATTTATTATTATTCACCTCTTGCATCTAGTGAGCAATGTATACATGTATTACTAATTGTTTACCTTTATTGATAGGTTACCATGTAGTTGGCCTTATTTTCATGATTTTACATGCATAATTTTATTAAATCCTCATGACAACTTCTGATGTTAGGAGAGGGTATGTAGCCTTGAGAGGTGAAGTGGCTTATCTAAGGTTACACAGCAAGTCAATGGAACGGTCTATTTTCAAACCAAAGAGTCTGTCTCTAAGGCTCTCAGCCAATAAATAAGAATGGAGAAGTTCACTTCTAAATGCCCTGTTCCTTGGATGATACATGTTCTCTCAACTCTGTCATCAACTGTTCTGTTTTGTGACTCCCAATAGAGCTAGGCTATTTGGATCTATCCCCAGAATTTTACCAATGTTTGAAACTCAAGCAATAACTGGCTTTCTACCCCTTGTGAAAATTATAATAATTTCTAAAACAACAGATGCTCACAAGCCGAATAGTTCATAACCAGTAGGCATTTGAGAGGTTGCTTTTATTCATTCCGGGCTATAAAAAGGCAGTTGTTTACTAGAATTTATAGCATCACCAATCACCAGCCTCTAAATTCCCATTTTGATCACACTCTGAAGGGTAGATTCCATAGCCCCCATTGACTGGACAGTAGTTGGAATTTTACTATTATCTTTGTTATAACAAGTATCCATTTGGTACGACACAGTGAATATATATGTATATGTACATATACACCTATACATACATATATTTTGTTGAAGTGCCTAGTGACTGATATGGCTACTTTTATGAAACTAATCCATAAAGTAGATAAAAATATCAAGCCATTTGTTATAGAGGTAAAGGCATTAGTCAAATTCCTCAGCAGACAAAAAAAAATTGAAAGTCTATGAAAGTCGGTGTTATTGAAAAACAACCTGTTTAGAGTCTTTCCCGGCCCACTTCCTCCCACAAAGAAAACTTACATATGAGTCAAGGCTGTAAGCTGCCACACTCTTTACTGAAAAGAGAAAACAAACGATCCTTGGAAAATCTTACTTCCAGGAGAGTATTGTGCAGTAACATTAAATCTCCATATTTAACAGATAGCAGGATAATGTTCATGGACTCTTTTCATTATCTGTTATGCCTTCCATTTCCTGAGACAACATTGATAATTTCAAGTAAATCTGTGAATTTGTTAAAAAAGGAACAAAGAGGAACTTCTGACTCATTTTCAGCCAGGCAAGCATGCCCTGGGTTTGGAGCACATCACAGGTTCAGTCAGCTGGGCAGTCATAGCCTCCTCTGACCTCCACCCTTCCTGACCCTTCACGTCCCGCAGGTTTTGGAAGAAATCCCACTAACCCATGTCTTGTGGTCACCCTTTTATTCGGGGGGATCAGTGAAGCGTGAGCAGTACTATTTTTAGTTGCTTCCTTGAAAAAAATTGTTTTTCCTATAAAATAAACTTATCAAACTGTTCTTTGTAAAGTGAGAACACTTATCTTATAGCTAGACCTTCATTTAAAATCCAATTTAAAATCAGGTTAAAGTAGCAACGGAAAATGTTTTGCCCAACTTTCAAGTAGGAGGATAAAACGTTTTGCTCTCTCTTCTGTCAATTGCAGTTTTATTGGATGCCAATTAAAGGACAGATGGGCTTGTGTGCCTCCAAACAAGGTTCCCAACTACTAAGAATGTTAAGTACTTAGCATACGAGTTATCTAATTCCTACAGACGAAACCCAAACTTAACCTAGAGCAACAAATATTGATATTCTTGCACCATTTCCGAAGGTCAGAAATCCAGAAGCAGCTCGGTGGTCATTGTAGTCCAAGGATTCTCTTGAGTTTACAATCAAACCGGGACTGGTTTTCTGTTACCTGAAGGCTGGAAGACTTGTGTCACAGGCTGTCAAACATGGCTGTAGGCAGGAGGGCTCCGTCTCTTGCCAGACGGTAACGGAAAGCCCTATTTCTTCATCACCTTGACCAAAGGCCTACAGGGAGCAGAGAACAGCTTAAGCTCCCTGGCAACATGGCAGTTGGCTTCCCTCAGAGTGAGAGATCTGAGAGAACGACTGGAACACAGTTCCTGTATGACCTTGTGTTGGAAATGACAAGTTGTCGTTCCTGCAACATTCTATTCCCTAAAGCACAGGCCACCATCAAGGAGGTGAAAAGAGAGGGATCAAAGAATTTTAGACATAGTTTCAGTCATCACATGTCCTATGTGCTAGAAATGGCCGAAGTGTGTTATGCAAATTAATCCAATTTGACTCTTACCATAATGTTCAGAAATTAGGAATGATTGTATTCATAATTTCATAGCTGAAGAAACCCTTTCAGATGTATTTCCACTTATCTCATAAATGTGGGGAGGAGTGTTGAGAGTGCTGCTGATAAATAAATAAATAATGTATCCTATCGCTTAAGAGTGATTTTTTTTCTGCCAACAATGGGTGGAATTTAATTTCCTAGGGAGTAAAATTGCAGTTGTTGGGCAAGTCTGAGTAGAAGGGAAAGAGGCGGATCAGATCTCAGATCACAGCTTCAGTAACAGGCCGAACAGAGATGTCAGCGAGATGTTCCTAAAACAAAGAGAAGAGCAGAATGGAGAAAGAAACAGGAGAGAAAGGGAGGGAAGGAGAAAGGAAATGGGGGGGAAAGAGATGAAGGAAAGAGTGAAGAAGAGAAGCCAGGGAAGCAAGATTAGATCTACAGGCAAAATGCCCTGCTGTGGCCGAAAGAACACTGTTCTCATATTTTTAGCTTTCAAGGGCCTTCATTGTCTGAGACAAGAATAGGAAACTGTGGTCTGCTGCCTGCTCCCAATGTACTCCCGTCTGAGAGCGAACAGCCCATCCCCATGGACGTGTGAAACGGGGATAATGTGATCACGGATCACACAGAGCTGGTACAGGGATTTTATGAATTCCTACTGAACACCAACCATATGTCTTTTGTTGTTTCTATTTATAGTTGTTCTGTCCCCTTGGATGCATGTATTGTCTTGCAAAAGTGGTGTTTCTGAATTTGAGAGGTGACCATGGCATTCACTGGCTTAGAGCGTACTGGTGACCCGCGTATTACTCCTTTGCACGGCAGAACAAAACCTGCCTGAGCTGACCAACCTCCTACGCTTCCTGTCTGTGAACTCAAATTTCAGTCATGTGACTTGATTGAGCTTGGGAGAATATACACATCCCTCAAAACGACTGCGATGCAGATTAAATGAGATAAAGCAAGTAAGCATTTAGCATAACATCAGACACAGTTCCTGCTGTGATTATTACTCTTAATAAGTATGTTAGAGCCCTTGGAACTCAGTATTCCAATGAAGAGCACCCGAAAACAGTGGTTCTCCACCTTTCTCACGCCGTAACCCTTTCATACAGTGCCTCATGTGGTGGTGACCCCCCACCATCAAATTATTTTCATTACTACATCATAACTGTAATTTTGCTACTGTTATGAATCATAATGTAACTATCTGATATATAGGATGTATTTCCATTGTTACAAATTGAACATCATTACAGCATAGTGATTAATCACGAAAAAAATTTGTAATTATATATTGTGAAATATTTATTTTTAATTACAAATAAATGAAATTTGTCTTGAAGCATGGTGTAGCATCGGTAACAGTCTTCACACCGGGTACTCGTCAGTGGGCGTATCGGCATGTGCACGGACCCACCTGGAGATGGATGGAGGGGCAGTGTCTCAGTTCCTAAGACCATCGGAAATACGTATTTTTTCGATCGTCTTAGGCGACCCCTGTGAAAGAGTTGGTCGTTTGGTCCCCAAAGGGGTCGTGACCCACAGGTCGAGAACTGTTGCTCTAAAATGAACAATGAGCACATGGTGCAAACATTATATAAATTCCGAGGCTATGGATATTGAAATTTGTAAGAATGCCCAATATTTGGTCTCTCTATAATTTCTCCAGGATCTTAGAAAATTAAAAACACACAAACAAACACAATGGCAAGAGGAGTTCCGAGTACATTTTGAGGGATAAAGTTCAAGTTGGACCAATGAAAGTGTGTACCCTGGTGTCAAGCGAACCATTCACTCCTACACTAAACTAGTTCAAGCCTTGTGCCTTGTCCTCCACAGGCGCAATGGCCATTCTGAGAAACAAAGCAGAAAGCTCACTTCCAAAAACACAGTGTGGCCGAACTGAATATGCCCAGTTCATTCTTCCCACCTGGACTGATCAAGAAAGTCACTCTTCCTCCGCTAGATCAGAGAAAGGAGCAGATATGTTGAATGAGTGACTTTCAAACGGAAGGAAACAATAAAAGAGAAACGTGTCCCTTTAATGGTTTTAATAAGAAACTCTGGATGATCCCAACCCCACATTAGTCTCCATTGGCCAGAACATGGGTCTGGGAACAGAGACACCAAAGGCACACTTCAGGGTTCTTAAATTCTCTAGGGATGGTGTGGCATATATTTTATCACACAATTTTGGCTATAATAATAGGTTTCCAATCTTTGCAACATACTTTCACTGGGGGTGGGAGTTCATTACTTTCTTAAAAGTCAAGAATCACTTTAGAAACAATTAAAACCTAAGCATATAACCAGGAAACATATTGCATTAATTACCACCATTGAGGGACTCTCTAGATTTAACATGTGAAGCTCTGATTTGTAATTGCAATTCCACCATATTCTAGATGATTTTCTAGGGCTGGTCTTTGCATCCCACATGTCAGTTATCAGCTCTTCACAATGGGGAGGCTGTTGGGTTGCTGAAGACATTTCTCATGATACTGAGCAAGTCATCCAAGGAATATTAAGTGTTGGGCATGGAGGTATAATGTCTTCAAGGGTCTCAAGTGTATTTTGACAGAAAAATAAAAGGATTGTGCATTTTGGGAAGCAACAAGCAATGGTAAAGAAACCATCTGAACTCATCTGTGTGTGACAGCCAAGCACAGAGTAAAAAGGAGACAGTCTGCTCATTCTCACTCACACATCCATTAATTTGTCATGACTGACTTAACTTAGGAGAAAGATTTTACATATTAGCCACTACGCTTAGCATCTTTCTCAAAAGTCAGACTGGACATACCATGAGTGCATTCTTACACATGCTATTCATTCAAAAATGAAACAAAAGCTATACTGCTGCTAAGAGCTCCAAGGTCTAGAATGCCTATGTGTGCCTTATTATGATTCCTTTCCTCAAAACAGGCATTCTGTGTCCCTGAAGGAAACCCGGTGTTCACTCAGCTCGAGGAATTGATTAATGTCTCAGGATGTGATGTATGTTAAAGCCAGACTTGCGGGCTATTAGCAATTCACAAACCAGGACTGTCCAAACTCCATTTTGCATCACAAAATCTTTATATATCTGCCTCCATTCTCAGAATGTTATAAACACATCAACAAACAGTGTGCGCATTGAGGCAAGGAAGAGAGAAGGTTATGAATTTATCAGCGCCTCAGGCTGTTCTGCGACAAATTAAATATCACCTGGTCACTAAGGTCTCCAGCAGGCAGTTGGTCAGACTGAACCATGGATGGATTCAATTGAACCTCTCTGATTGGAGACAAGTCAGCAGCTCACCCAGACATTATAAACTGTAACCTCCAGATCGGAAAGAAAATTACAGGATGGTAGAGCCAGCCTTCCTCATTTCTGCATGACTGCAGTCATGATTTCCTTAGGAGTAAAAATGGTATCATAATAAAGAAAAGCCACAAGAAATAGTGGAGAGTGGGAAGAAGGGAAGGAGAGGACATGACTTTATTTGTGGCCCCAGCGCCTGAGACGTTTCTGGGAAGAGTGGCTAATGGCTGTTGGAAAGGCAGATTCAGACGAATAGTACATATCGCATTCTCAAGTCACTTTGGTTTCTAGAAGAGAAATTCTTTCTTTACTCTCATGGTTCAAGCACTTGAGCGGAACTGATAAGTAGGCAGCAGAGGGACCTCAATACAAAGAGCTGGGGGGGGGGGGCTAATGCCCCAAAGTCCCCCAAGAGATGACTGTCTCGATTCTATCCTTTCAACAAGATTTAGTCACAAGCAAGCCTCATTTTTCTGTCAAGCCAAGTGTCTCCTGCTGGCTCAAGTAGAAGTGGCTGTTTCAGTCCAGCGGTTGGAATAAACCAGCTCTCCTAAAAGGTCCTACCACACCCATAGCTACCGATGTATGGGTAGCTCACAGAGACCCTATCTAGGGGGTTCAAGGCTGTGAATCTTTATGAGCAGATACCTCAGCTTAAAGTCTCAATGTATAAAACAAGGTGCTTTCTTGTACGGAAAGACAGACCGGCTACACAAGGGCAAGCTTTTCCGTGACAACACGCAGAATTATTAACTTCCAGAGCTGCCAAGGCTCGCAGAAAACCCATCCCCGAGAAAGTTTTCCAGAATGCAGTTCTACAAGGCAGAGCTCTTGCATGAAGAAAGGGCCCCACAGGCTGCTTGTCCTCAGTTCTGCTCACCACCATGCAGTGCCCCTTCCTTCTGAGAACCTCCTGTCTCCTGTGACTACTTAATGATTAGTTCTGGCCAGTGAGTTGTGAGTGGAAATGATATGCACATATTATATTTGGGCTGGAGCATTCAGTTGGCCTGGTTTGAGACCCCTCTGAACTTCCTCTTTAACTTTTGGCAAAACAGCCTTCAATTTTCAGCAAGTACACCACCCCCACCCCCACCCCCAAGTAACTGTAAAGAAAGCAGTGCCGCTGTGCCGAACAATAAAGACTATCTGACAAGTAGCTTTACTGGTTCTAAACCAAGTGTGGTAACTGAGTTTGCTAGCAGTGCTTTGAAATCTAAATTGTTAAAACAGAAGGGGGAGAAGAGTAACCCTATTTATGATGAATTTCATTTGGTCAATTTAACCAAAAAATTTCTCTCCTTACTAAAAGCTTGTAATAAAATTAGGGAATATAAACACATTTTCACTTCTACAGAGAAAGCTGATCCTAAGAAGTCCCAAGAAGATGGAAATCGCGTTTGGGATCCAGGTCCATTCACCTGGAAAAGGGCTATGCATTTATATTTTTGCAGAATAAAGCTGATGGACTCCCTCTAGAAGGACGCAACCACGTTTGGAGAAAAATGGACAAAGAAGAGATGGAGGAGCCACCCAATCTTAACCATAATTCCTTTTGCAGGTTAATGACACCCTAAAGAGAGGGGTTATCTGTTTATATTTTCACAGGCAAAGGAGATAGGTGGATTTCTCTACAGCCAGTGTATTAGTCTAGGTACTTGGAGAAACAAATCCACAGCAACTCATGTATAAGAGAGTTTTATGTAAAGAAAATGTGCATCACAAAAACATCCCAACCCAATGCTGCCCAAGCCCACAAGTCCAACATTAACCCATTAACCCAACACCAGTCCACAAAGCCCTCCACCT
>NW_022103958.1:29689534-29692967 GCF_000313985.2 Echinops telfairi
CAGATGAGCAGGCATTCCCTCCCCTGAAGGCAATCAGTTGCCAGACTGCTGTCTCATCCCACCACAGGTGGGCCTGCTCCCTGCCTCTGGGGACAATGGACAGGCTCCTGTAGGCGGAGTTTTCACCCTACTGATAATGTTCCTATGGAGACCCAGAGACCAACAGGTTCGAAGTTTGGAAAGAGGTTTGCGTAGGTGCCTGGAAATAAAAGCCTGATGATGTACCTTTGAAAATCCATTCACTTGAAAACCTAGTTCTGTTCTTAAGCTCATGAGGTTACTGTGATTCAAAAACAACCCTGAGGTCATCTACTTGCTTTTGTTGTTGTTGCTGGTTTTTCTTCTAGGGAGAATGCTTGTAGTATATCTAGTCCCTGGTATTGAAAACAGTTAATACTCTTAGCTGCTAACCAAAGGTTGAAAGTTCAAGTCCACTCAAAGAGGTATGTGCAAAGAAAGGCCTCATGAACTACTCCCCAGAACTCAGCCACAGAAGACTTGATGGACCACAGTTGCCCAGGAAACCCTCATGACTCAGAATTGATAGTGACTAAGAGCCTGTGCCTCTCACATAAAAGTGTTGTTTAAAGGAAAAATAATTTCACGTAAGCCTCTTTTCTGGATTCTCACTGTATCTGAACCATACAATATTCATCCCTACATAAATTTACAGACTATGAAGTGGCTTCAAGCATGTCATAGAAAAAAAATATTTAGTTTGAATTCCATTTTCCTGTGGGTTTTTTTTTAATTCCCACATATATTCCACCTTCCTTGAGGGCCAGTTCTCTAATTACATTTTTGTTTCTTACTTGATAAATACTTTTGCAGGGAAATGTTCTGACTTTTGATAATATAAAATAAGTTGTCTCTAATTGTGCACTTTGTAGATTCATTGCCAATGCTAGGAAGAGAAGCAGGCCTGCCTCGTAACCGCAAACTGAACGCATTCAGTATTTGCCACTTTCATTCCATCACTCCCTTATTAATACTTTGACTGCCAGCTAGCAGACTATGTTCACTTGAAGACCCCAGTTTAACAGTCTAGCATCATACATGGAAAACTTCAAAAACACCCTCGCGGGTGTTCCAACTCTTAGCAGCCCCATAGGACGGAGTACAACTTCCCCTGGGAGTTCTCAGGTGGTAAATCTTTATGGGAATAGAAAGCCTTATCTCTCTCCCATGCAACAGCCAGTGGGTTTCAACATCAACCATGTGTATAACCCACTACACAATGAGGGTTCATATGCATAGAAGTGTACACTATACACTAAGATAAATTTTTGATCAACTGATTGTGTTAGGCAGGGGTCCCCAAAGCAGTGGTTCTCAACCTGGATTGCAACCCCGTTGAGGGTCGAATGACCCTTTCACAGGGGTCGCTCAATTCATAACAATAGCAAAATTACAGTTATGAAGTAGCAACAAAAATAATTTTATGCTTGGGGGTGGGTGGTCACCACAACACGAGGAACTGCATTAAAAGGTTGTGGCATTAGGAAGGTTGAGAACCACTGCTCTACAGAAATAAAATCAGGACACTAATGATTTTATATACATGTATATAATGTATATATACAATATGTATATATATACAATATGTATATGTATATATATATATATATATATATATATATAACGAGGAGGAATATGACAGCTATTTAGTCCATAAAAAGCAGGAAGGGCTCAGTTCAACTCACGTTCATGGAACAGTTAATATACTAAAAGTCCCTCAACGAACTTGGGCTGCTAGTCCAAGGTCCAAGGTCAAGGAAGCAGACAAAAGAGTCTTCCCTCAGGCAAGACAGGCAGAATCTGGGTGCAGGCAGCAGAAAGCAGAGTGGGTCATCAACAGTCAATAGCACAGGATCTTAATGAAGCAGGCCCAATGGGATCTCCAACTCAAGCAATGCATGGCAACATGTCCACCAGCCTCAAGCTCAAGTGATATACCCGCCAGCAGCATATGGCCAAGCAGGTCTTGAAGGAGCCTCAAGAGCTAACAGCACAGGTTGGTTTGGCCCACAGGTAGTGTAGCTTACGGTTGAGGCAAAGAACTAGACGAAGCAGCAGCACGTGGGTCCTATCACCAGGGAGGAAGAAAGAAATGTGTGTGTGTGTGTGTGTGTGTGTGTGTGTGTGTGTGTGTGTGTGTGTGTGGAGGAGGGTGTGTGTGTAAAAGCTATTTATCTCTTTGCCCTCCAATTAAGCTGTGACCTGATTAAATTCCACCCACATGTTCCTATTGACCTAGTTGGCACAATAAACCTAATGTACTGACATTAGACATAAACTATTCCTACCTATTACTTAAGAAAGATACTCATTCATAATCTGAGGACTGCTGGTATTTATAAGACAGAGTAGAAAGTCACAATATCGCTAATAGAAGAAACAGCAATAGAACATAGATGGAGAAACTAATGCTTCCCATTGGAAGACTACACATGTGCCCTGGAGCAGGCTGACAGATTCTGGTTTTGAATACTAGGAGCTATGTCAAAGATGGAAGAAGAGAGGTACGCAGCTTGGCTGGACCAAAGGAACAGCGTGAGGGATAAATAAAAGACCTGGAGATAAAAACAGAATTTGACCAGAACACAAAAGTTCAGTTCTTCAGAAGTTTTACTAAGGAGGAGACCTGAATGGCCAATAAACAGATGAGAAAATGCTCCTGATCATTAGCCATCAGAGAAATGCAAACTAAAAGAAACACCTTTGGTGAGAGCCCAAAATAGAAAATCAGAGAGCAACCAATGTTGGAGGGGATGTGGCGAGATAAGAACTCTCCTCCACTGCTGGTGGCCATGTAGATATGTACAGCCACTGTGGAAAGCCAGCTGATGATATTTAAAGCAAATGGAAATTGAGTTACCTTAAGACCCAGCAATCCCTATACTGGGCATATACCCAGAAGAGGTAAGATATAGACCAAGACCAGTTGTCTGTGCTCCAATGTCTATTGTGGTGCAGTTCACAATGACAAAGATCGGAAACAACCTAAATGTGCATCAATAAATGAGTGGAGTAGAAAACTCTGGCACATACACACAATGCATCACGAAAAATCACTGATGATCACATGAAGCACATAGTCTCATAGGAAGAGTTGGAGGAAATTATATGAAGTGAAGTTAGCCAATCACAAAAGGACTAGGCCCCTGAGGTAAGCATAGTTAACACGGTGGGTATAGAAGAAAAACTACTTATCTCACACTTCACAGGTTGAGGTATAGGCAATCAGGTGGGGGAAAGACCAAACCCAAGGATGTACATTTATTCCAACACAAAGAAGGGGAAAGGATGTGGGGGGGGTAGGGGGATCTAGTTCTTCACCTCAACCATGTGCTACACTACCAGTGAGCCAAACCAACCTGTGCTGTTAGCTCTTGAGGCTCCTTCAAGACCTGCTTGGCCATATGCTGCTGGC
>NW_022103958.1:29693135-29742956 GCF_000313985.2 Echinops telfairi
ATGAGTGTCCTGGTTTTATTCCTCTAGAGCAGGGGTTCTCAACCTTCCTAATGCCACGACCTTTTATTGCAGTTCCTCATGTTGTGGTGACCCCCCCCAACCATAAAATTAGTTTTGTTGCTCCTTCATCATAACTGTAATTTTGCTACTGTTATGAATTGGGCAGCCCCTATGAAAGGGTCATTTGACCCCCAAAGGGGGAGACAATGGCAGGGCACTGATCTACCCAGCAGGAGGTTATGGTTTATGTCTCCACAGAAATGGGAGTGTGAGTTCAGACCCCATCACTATGCACCAAACATCGAAGGCAATGGAACCACGTGGGACAACTCATGAACAGAGAGGTTTATAGGGCCGGCCCCAATCAGAGCTAAACCGACTCCTCCCTAGAAGTATGTGCTGCAGAGGACAACACTAAACCTACAGGTTGGGGAGAGAGGCTGACTTGCCATGCCCACACAGAAGCAAACCAAGAAGGAAAGAGAGAACAAGGCTATGCCCCATAGAGGCACACCAAGCACTGAGGGTGATGGCCTGCATGGAGCTGCTGAGGCAGAGAGGCCAACAGCATCGCGAGAAATGATGTCCCCTCGCTGGGAAAATGGCAATAGAAGACAATGCTGGGGACATGTGGTTGGGAGTGCATCCAGTCTGACCATCCCCACAATGGGGTACACCAAGAAAGGAACATAACAAATCAGCAACAGGAGCAAAACCCAGTCACAAAACCCCTCAGGAGCCCCCAAATTAGACTTCAGGCTAGGAGGGGCAGTTTCCAGAACTCTCCAGGACCAGTGGGGAGATAGTCAGAAAGGTCAGCAAACAGACCTGGAATTATATATGCTTTTTCATTTTGGCGGGGTTTTTTTTGGGGGGGGGGTGCTATTTTTTCTCTTTGTTTTTTTTCTTTTTTCTCTTTTTATTAAATCTTTTGTTTTCTTTTTGTTTTGTCTCTGTTATTGTTTTACCTACCAATATGATAGGGATGGGAAGGAAGCCTGAGGAGAAAGTAATGGGACTGACAGTTCCGGAGACCTGGCGGGAGGAGGCAGTAGGGGAAAGGAGTGGTGGTGAGCAAACAACACCATATACAGGGGAACAACTACAGAATTAAAAGCAACAACTAGGAGGACATAGAGATGCTGGTGAACTAGCTGAGAGAAATTACTAAGAGGCAGAAGAAGGTCAAGCATGATGGTGAGGCAGGAGGAAGGTAAAAGGAAACAGAGGAAAGATCTAGGAAGTAAAGCTATGGATAGAGGTATAAACATAGGTGTGTACTTATGTAAATATATTAATTCATTAAAAAAGAGGTATTAGCCTATGTACATATATTTATATGGCAGTACATTGAGGAAGGTGATGAACTTTGGCCTCGGCTCAAGCCCTTCCTCAATGCAAAAACACTTTGTTCTAACAACCTGGAATTCTGTGATGCTCATCCTCCCAACACAATTGCTGAAGATAAAATGGATGCACAAGCAAATGTGGTGAAGAAAGCTGATAGTGCCCGGCTATCAAAAGAAATAGTGCCTGGGGTCTTAAAGGCTTGAAGTTAAACAAGCAGAGAAGCAAAAAGCCCACATGGAAGAAGCACACCAGCCTGTGCGATCATAAGGTGTCGACAGAATCAGGTAACAAAGACCAGAAAACCTAAGACAACAGCAAAACATAAGCTGAGAATGAGGGAGGTCAGTGCAGAGACCCAAAACCTATCTGTAGACAAAGGACACCTCCTCACAGAAGGGTTACAAGGAAGGGATGTGTCAACCAGGATGCATTATAGTACTGTTTGTGTTAGTCCAGGTAAATTAGGGGGGAAAAACTCATAGACACTCATATGTGTATAAGAAAGAGCTTTGTATAAAGAACAACTGTATATTAAGAAAACATCCCAGCCCAGTCCAGATTAAGTCCATAAGGCCAATATTAGCCCATATTACCATTCTATAAATTCCTCTTCAGATTTACACAACACATGCAATGATGCTGAATGCAGGAACCTCATAGTAAGTGATGGGAGAATCTTGTGGATCCAGTGTTGGTGGAAGCATCTCAGCGCTAGCATGGGTCTCCACGTGGCTTCTCTAGCTCCAGGGCTCAGGCTCTATCAGCATAATTCCATGTGGCTTGTCAATAGGAATGTCAAGCAGAGAGCGTGTGTCCTACCTCCAGGTAGGAAGATAGGAGTTTCCAGAATGCTCAGCAGAAAGCCACGCCCACACAGAGGCATTATTGGCTATGACCTGATTGACAGGACAGACTCCACCCCTTCAGAAATTGAAAGGAGATTAAGTAACTACCACACAGATGAAATGCACGCTATTCCTCTGGTTCTTTGAGGCTTCCTCACTTCCCACTATCATGACTCCAGTCCTGCCTTTCAGTTCTGGCTAGACTGGAGCATATGTACTGGTACAGATAAGAGCTCATGACACATGGAATCCAGGTCAGATAAACCCCTCAGGAACAGAAATAAAATCAACGTTACTAGGAGGGGAAGGGAAAGGTGAGGGAAGAGGGGAGGAAGGGGGATCCACTCACAATGATGGACACATACCCCCCTCCCCCCCACCAGGGGGATGAACAACAGAAACATGGGTCAAGGGAGACAGCGGTTGGTGTAAGATATGAAAACAATAATAATGTATAATTTATCAAGGGGTCACAAGGGTGGAAGGGGGAGAAGGAAGGACAAAAGAGAAGCTGGTACCAAGGACTCAAATAGAAAGTAAATGTTTAAAAAACGATGATGGTCACATATGTACAAATATACTTGATACAATCGATGTATGGAATGTTATAAGAGCTTTAAGAGCCCCCAGTAAAATGATATATATTTTTTAAAAGTTCAGTCCTTAGAGGCCATTGACTGTGGAGAAGTCTATTGGTAATGGCATGCCATTGACTATATCTGAGACAAGGGCTAGAATAACCTGTCACAGTCTCAAGCAGGTAGGCTTTGTGTCAAATACGTCTAAGAAGTGACACCTTCTTAGTGAAGAGGAGTGTACACTGGCGAGTTTTACAGGAGCATCGAGTCAGTAGCTCGTCAGCTAGTCAGGGTGAAGGAAGATGAAGATGGTGGAGTCAATGGTGACTCACTTTCTGGATAAGATGTTTTGATGATACTGATGATGGTGGTGCCTAATATTTGTTGCTGGATCCCTGGCTGCCCTATGGGGTTGGACTGTTAACCACAAAATCAATTGTTCAAACCCATCAGTTGCCCTGTGGGAGACAAATAAGGTATGTGCTCCCACAAAAATGTACAGACTCAGAAATCTTGAATAAGGTAGACATGTACCAGAATCAACTCAGTGACAATGTGGCGGGGTGGGAGGCATTTACTTAGAGTTTCCTACATGCTACGTACTTGTCATGAAAAATAAACAAAATCCCAAACTCGTTGTCATAGAGTAAAGGCTGACTCATAGCAACCCCCTGTGGGTTTCTGAAACTAACTGGTGACAGGAGTAGAAACCCAGTCTTTCTCCCTTGGAGCTACTGGTGGTTTCCAATTGCTGACCCTGTGGATCGCAGCCTGAAGCGTAACCATTACACCATCAAGACTCCATTAGGTACTTCTCTAACTGCTAATAATTAATACACATTACAACGCTAATGAGAAAAATTCAACCTTCTTGCAAGTAGTCAAAGATCTACCATTTCACTGGTGATACAACTGAAGCAGAGAGGTTAAGGATCTTGCTCAGGGTCACCTAGAAACTTAATGACAAAGCTAAAAAGTAAAGCTGGTTAGCCTGCCTCCAGAATCTACCTTTCTAACATAGAATGTAGTGCTACCTTTAACTGAAAGAACTCAGGAGAAGATGTCATAACAGGGCAAAAGATGAAGTGGGGTAATGAATATGGTTGACAGATGTGCTTCCTAGAACTTCAGAATTTGAATTACATTGGAACTGTTAGGACAAACACTACTTTCCTAACAAAGATATCAATTATAGGAAAGATCCATATATCCAGAATAAACACCGTGCTATAGCACAGAAATGTAACACCGTACAACATTGTAACACACTATTGGGGGCAGACTAGGGGATAGAAAATACTCTTCTTCATCTCCCTTTGGCCTTGTTTTTCAGATTTCTATTTCACGTTAATGGATGGCCTCCATGCTCTGCTCCCTCCTTCTGTGTCCTGTCCGGGAGATCACAGAGCCCTGTTCACTGTGGTGAAGCCCGGAGGGGTCATGTCCCAAACTGCTTTTATTTCCCTTCTGCTAGGAATACTGCAAAGAAACCATGAAATCGTCAGAACAGGTTTCAAATGCTGCATCATCACTTAAAAACAAATAAACCGTCTTGCCTGTAAGCAGAGATTGCCTCCACTGAGCACAGACTGTCTTTCCTTCACAACTAAAGTTAACCCTGAATGGTTGCCTGGGAGTCAATTCCAACTCATGACCATCCCAGGAGGAACAGAGCAGAACCCTGTTCTCTAGGGTCTTTTTTTTTGCTGCCACCTTGATGGAAGCCGAATATCAAGGGTTAGTGGTTGAACATACAGTGTTGAACCACACATAGACCTTTCTCTTCACTGCAGAATTCTGTTTTTAATTTTAAAAGTATACTAGTCTCACAATTTTCTCTCCCCGACTTCGCTCTGAAACCTTCCTTCCACACCAACCATATCCTGCTACAGCGAAGTCAAATTGCGTGGTAGGGCTCTTTATCCATAGTCTTTGTAACCCCCATTGAATGACCAGGTGGGAACATACAGACGTGTATGCAAAGCTTTATACAGGGCATGAGTCTGTTTTGCAATTTCACCGGGTACCGAATGGACCATTTCACTGGGTATAAAGAAGCATTTCTCAGTTGTGGAACACAGAATCCCATCGGCAGCAGAAAGCGGAGCCGTGCTCCTCTAGGATCCAGAGCGGGAGAAGCAGAGTAGGAGCAATCATGAAAAAAGGACATTTGCATCCCAGAGACCACAAAACGAAGCAGCTGGTTGCCCCACTCAGACTCGGTACCATTCTGACTCCCGGTGACCCTCGAGGGCAGGTAGAACTGCCCCTGTGGGTTTGCAGGATGTAACTCTATGAAAGTAGAAAGTGCCATCTTTCTCTGAGGAGTGGCTGGTGGTTTTGAACTACTTACTTCCCACTTAGCAGCCCAACGCATAACCACTACACCACCAGGGCGGTCGGTTGGTGCCTTGTGACAAGAGGGTGGCTTGTAGAGTGGGGTGCCCTATGAGTATTCATCATTGCTAAAGGAACTTTGTAACACTTGCCCAAGCAGGGCCGTGGTCAAAGGGTTGTGTAGCTGAGAACACAAGGACCAGAGAGACTTGCCTGCCGATATGGCTGAGAAGAGGTGTTGCTGCCAAAAAAAGACTGTATCATTAATATTTTCTTATTCTGTTTTGATGTAACCTGTTAACTTTTCTAATGCTATCCATAACTGTGAGTTTTGTCTACAAGTTGCACATGGCCGTTGCAATGGAATATTGAACCCGGTCCGAGAAGTAGTAAGCCACGTGAGGAATGATTGGTGCCCGATGAGGTAAGGGAAGTTGGAAAGTGGAAGCATAGACAACCTGTACGTACATCCGAGAGTTCTCTTTCCTCTATGTAGCCGGAGGAGTGTCACATGTGGCCCCCATGCCATGTCCTCAACTCTGCAGTTGATACCACTGCACAGATTATTAAAAATAGTACCAAGGATGACTTCCGGTATTAATATAGTTATTTGACATTTTTTGATACACCCTACCCTCTTGAAACTAAGCTCTCCAGTCATTGGTAGGTGATTACGTACCCTTATTTGTCTCTTACCTCTAGAGTTACTTGTGTCCTATTGCCTTGTGTTCTCTGCCCATTACTTCAATCGGTGGGTATCAACCATGACTTTGATAATCCCTAAGAGGGGGATTGAGACAGGACAGGAAGCCTCAAAGATGTCCCCAGTGGTCTCTGCCTCATGATTTCCATACTTTTGTGTCAGCTCCTACCCCGAGTGTTAACGACTTACTGACTCACTCATATAATAATACAGATGTGATGGGATATCAATTCTGATATTAGCATATGAAATTACTGTGGTTTCTTCCTGGGGAGGGTTCTCCTTGGTCCTCTTGGAGCACTTGCTCACTCAGAGGAATCCAGCTTCCTTGTCATCAGGCAACCACATGGAGAAAGCCACACAACCAGGAATAGAGAGAGACCTGCCAGCACTATCTACTCACACCCATCCCCATTGTCATCAAGCCCATTCCAAATCAGTGACCCCCTGTAGAGTTCCCAAGGCTACAAATCTTTACAGCAGCAGGTAACCTCAACTTTGTGTCATGGGGCAGCTGGTGGGTTTGAACCACCGACTTTGCAGTAAACAGTCCAATGTTTGCCTGACAGCACCATGAGACCTCCAGGGCCTGCTATAGTGTATTAGTCAATTAATATAATAACACCTAACAACAATAAAGCTCTCAAAAGGTCTGAGCAATTATCGGAAGGCAGTCTAGCACAGGGATAAGGGCATGAAAAGCCAATAGATTGGACTTGAATTCTTCTTCTGCCATTTATCTGTGTGAACCTGAGTGAGTCGTTTTATTGGCCTGGACCTTAGTTTTTTAATCTGTGAATTGGGGATAATGTTATCGCTGAACACATAGAATTGCCGGAAGGATTTTAGGAATTAGTAGCGAACACTAGTCAGATGTCTTTTGTTGTTTCTATTTATAGTTGTTCGGTGCCCTTTGGATGCATTTATTATCCTGCAAAAGTGGTGTTTCTAAGTTTAAGAGCTGACCATGGCATTCACTGGCTTAAAGCTTACTGGTGACGCGCTTATCACTCCTCTGCGTGGCATAAAAGAACCTTCCTGATCTGACCAATCTCTTAAGTTCCATGTCTCTCCACCCTTCCCTACTGAATCTTAAACTTGAATTAGACCAACTTACTTGGGCGGCTTTAACCTGGGCTACTTCTCACTCGGCTTCCTATCACTGCAAATGCATTTCTTTTACCAGAAATGTTCCTTCTTCCCCACCGACCTAGCTCCCTCCTACCCATCCATTCAAAATTCAGCTAATGATGCTTCTCCAGGAAACGCCTAATGACCAGGGTTACCTCATACAATACAGGCACTCCTATATTTTGAAAACATGCCATCAGGGCAAGGAGATTCTTCCTGGACTACTCATTGCCCTCCGTGCATACTTCTATACTTGCTATGTCGTAGGTGGTAAGCACCTTTACATTTCTCCCTTTCACCACCGGAGTGTCGATGGGAGCTGTGTGCCCCAACACTGGGTGAGGACATCTGGAGAATAGTAGGCATTCAATGAATATTTAATCGGTGAGTAAGGGAGGGCTTTAATCTAGCATTTCCTTTTTGTTTGAGGCAGCGTGTGAACTTGCTGTGTTGTGTGCTGACAGTCAGCCTTTGTGGACCACCCTTGATACAGTGGCAGCAATCACCAGAGGGGTTCTCAGCTAAGATCAAAGGAGAACATGGACTGTGGATAACAAAGACTCCTGACCTCCAGTGTGACCTGCACAAGCATGACCCCCCCAGCCCAGGTGAAAGAAGTCATGAAACTCTCCAGCCTGTCGATCCCAGAACTTCAGGCATGTTCACACCTGGCTAAACTCTACTTCATTTCCCACTAATGCCACATGCCACGATAATATTTGTGAAATTGAAAGCTTTGGAGTACTTTAAGCAAGACTCACACCAGTGATTGCGGTGAGGTAGCTTTTGTGTCTCACCTTCCAACTCCCTAAGCACCGCAGCACTGTGAGCCAGTCCGTGTATTGATTTCCAATTGGGAGGAGGATCCAGGTTTGAATCACTGAAGTACCAAGAAGCTAAGTGAAGAGACCAAAGAGTTTCCTGTCTTTTTAGATCTAATCAAGGAACGCCTAAGTTCCTCGTTCTGAAAAAATATGTAATGTATGAATGGGGAGGCTATGCTTCTGGTAGAGTCTGAAGATTAAAAGAAGTAATTGTTGTCAAAGACATGTACTGCTGATGGAAAATGGCGGAGACTTTATCAAAGCCTCAAAAAAAATAGCCCAAATTGATATTACTAATAAAATCTTCTACTGAATGTACTCCATAAAGGTGGTAAATATGTAAGATGAGCAAATATAAAACAGACCTGTATTGTCTCACTAGAAAAGCCAAGCTCTATATGCAGTATATGTGCAGAGCTGGTTAAGAGGGTAAAGAGTCCTTTATATATTTCTAATATAGTGAAATGAAATTGTTTCCTCAACAATACATATTCACTAATAGATCTTACTGGAGTAAGATCAGGCTAAGAGTGAAAGAATTTTTATTCATTACTATAGCTATATGGGTGTGTGTATGTATATGTATATATATCTTTGGCATTTCTTTTGGAACTAATAATTCTTCCACAGTTGGCTGGAAGTTTCTGGGCTCCTGCAGATGTGGGAAATAGAAGCAATAAACAAGTGATTGGGGTATTTTATGTAAGAAAATGTAACTCATAAAAGTGGCAGCAAAATAACAGACTACAGTTTTGACCTGAGTAAGGGAGAAAACGTCAATGTAACAGCAACTAAGAAATTATATGACCTGCAAATGTGATCCAAATAAAATATATACATGGCTCCACAATGTAATTTAGCTATGCCTGCACCCCCAAATTCACTATCGAATATCTAGAGAAGGAGCTTAATCCTTTTGAAAAGTCCTCTTACCCTCCAGCCAGCGACACAGTGGAACCTGTCCAACTGGGCCTTGGTGGGACAGCCTTGTTTTTCAGGTTTCACAAGTTCTCGTCTTTCCACTTTTTTTGCTTTCTATTAGTGGCACATCTTTCTGTTTTTCTTCTCTGACAGATGTCCACCTTTTCCTGCTTCCGATTTTGAGGTTCTACTGTACCACCTTGTTCAATGATGCCCACCGAACAAGACAGTGACTGTGGGCACACCGCAGATGTACTGGGGAAAGCCATTCTCACCTGGCAGAAGGTTTTCTTATGATGTGTGTCTAGTAAGAAATGATATCGATGCTAAATAGAACTTCTGTCACCCAGTAATTCAGAGACAACAAACATAGTGGATGAAGAAACAGGAGCGTGAACAGATAAAGACAGAGAAGGATATATAAAGACCAGTAGATTAAAAAAACGAAGTAGTCATCAATAAAAAGCAAATTAAACCACAACAAGATATCCAGCAATTCAGCCCCTAGATATGTACTAAGATAAATTTTAAAATGTATGTTCATACAATACCTTTCTAGTAATTGTTTATAACAACTGAAACGTTCATCAGTAGAAAGAATAAACAAATAGTGGCATATTCATAAAATGAAGTACAATTCAGTGTCAGGGGAACCCGCCCCTAACAAATCATCACGAGTCTGGTAGCTGTGATCTTCATACATAATAAGTATGAAGATTTTAGTAAAGTCACAGAAAATAAGAGAGATTGAAATAATGGAGTCAGACGCATTTCATGGTAGCATGCTCACCTCAGCTTCTCTTGGTGGTACAGGGCAGGAGAGCAGGCAGGAGAGTGGGGGAGGGGAAGGAGGAGGGAGGACAGGGGAGAGAGGACTGGGAGAGTGAGCTCTTTATTTCTAACCAAAGCTTATTTACCTTTGGGGGTGTGCAAGCCCCCTAAGTACAGGAAGGGGTTGTACTACAGGTAACACAGTAATGAGAGGGATGAGCTAGGGGAATATGTACAATAGGAAGGGGCGGATCCTAGATTCATGATGGGGGCCTAACCTTGATTGCCCTTGAGCTGGAGACTTGAATTAGCCAAAGCTTTCAGGGGAAGTAATCCATTGTACTCAACCTTGGGGAGTGAGCCCCACCTGTGGTGGGACCAGACAGTAGTGTGAAGGCCAAATGCCTTCAGGGAGAATATCTCTAAGCATCTGACCTCCCACCTTGGGCTGGCAAACAGCCTTTAATGTTTGGCATATCTTTGGGGGAGACTAAGCTGGGGAAAAGTCTTTTTATATCCCACAATTCAGCAATGTAAATTCTGGACATGTTACCAGGAGGAACCAGTCCATTGAGAAAAACATCATGGTGGGTGAAGTCAAAGGTGAGCAAAAACAGAGGAAGCCCCTCGGTGAGATGGGTAACAGAGTGGCTGCAACTATGGGCCAAACACAGGACAGAGTGTGAGGATGGCGATGGAGGGACAGTGTGATCTTCTGCTGTATGACGAGGTGGAAGCAAATTGATGACAACACTACCTGGAAATAACAAAATATAGCACACATAAATGGATTTCAAATGTTTTATAGTGAATAAAGAAAATTTGACAGTAAATACTTCACTATCTGATTCCATTTATATTAAATTCTGAAATGGGCAAGACAGATGTATGGAAGATGACATCAGAACAGAAATTGCCTCTGTGGGTAGAAATGAAGTGACTGGGAAGAATATATAAGAATTTCCTCCATGCTAATGTTCTATATATTTATAGATGTCTGAGTTACGCATGTGGGATTGATGCTAACATTCTATATATTTAGAGATGTCTGAGTTACACATGAGACTATGATGGGCCTTCAAAGCATTTGTGGAAAATGGAATTCAACAATATGGGTAGTTTTCCACAAATTTTATCTTTGAAGCCTCGTCATACACTTGTCAGGGGTTAATGATTGTATACTTGTGATATGCATATTCTGCATGTAGATTTTATATCAAAGAAAAATCTGAAAATATTCTACTCTATTAATCATATACATGCTGATATAAATTCCCTGATACCTGCACTTTATTTTGAACTTGGAAAGGTGAAATTGGATGGCATATGGCTAGAAAGGTGCAGAAGCAGATGAATGCATGGTAAGCCAGGATGGAAGAATGTCAATGGCAGAGTCTCAGGGATGAGCATGCAGGGATTCACCACAAAGCTCTTTGACTTTGCTGTGGATGTTTCATTTGCCATTACAAAATGTAGGGAAAGATTCTACTCTCAAAATAGGCTACTAGCATATGTTCTCTACTCTCAGTCTACTGAAATTACACCTAAGCATAGCCACCAATGACCTCCAAGTGGACAACTCTAGGTAAGATCTTGGTGCCTTGGCATGAACCAAAACATTAACATGAAACCCTTCTAGTCTTATCATCATTATGCATTCTTGAAAATTATGCAGTCTCTGGGGTGGGGCGGCGGGACTAAAGGGGAAAATGCTGGTAAGAATATCCTTGATAAAATAATATGTGTTAATTATATGAAACCTCAGACTTTTTCAATATTTTATGGGATGAAATAGGAAACATATATAAAGCACTTCTGCTCCACACCAAATGACAATGCTTATCTCTAGTAAATGCACTTGTGTGATTTAATTGAAAACCTAATTAGATTTGGGGGTGGGGATGGGGGTGGGGAGAGGAGGACAGCATGTTTAGTCAAAAGAACAACTGACAATCATGCATATTTGACAGATATTTTCTCAAAAATGAACAACATGATCCTGTTACTGACAGTATTTATTGCTAGTGATAAGATTCAAGCCTTCTAGCAAAAATTACAGCTAAAAAAATTAATGAACTTGAAAGTTTCCCAATGACTAAAGAATTTTCTGATGAGACCAATCTAATGAACAATACTAAAATTTGTGATTTAAAAAATACTGTATAATAAAATATGTCCACACCTAGAAGATATGTCTAACTCAAATGATCATGTTACAAAATCAGGAGGAGTGAAAAGAGGATGCTTTCAAATTTGAGATGGACGGATGACTTAATATAACAGAACATGAACAATTCGCAGACTCTCGCTATCCTACCAAAGAACAGACTTAGTTATCTGAAATTCTACTATATCCGTTCTCCATTTTCCAATTCTTTCTCTGTGTGAGGCTGCAGATTCTTCCTGTCCTCCCAGTCACAGTATTCGTATTACAACTGATTGAATACAGAAATAGAGACATGAAACCAGAATCCAGCTGTCGTCTATTAAGCCAGACTTCAAGTGATTTGCCAAACTTTAAAACCACGTCACTTCTTTCACTATTTTCTAAGTTTTGGAAAACAGGATTTAAAAAAAAAATTAAGCATATTTTTTTATTTCTTTTAATGAATTCATTGCTGTTATTAGATGGATTTTTTGGGATTTCTGTTTTGCTTCTAATGTGATAAACATGATTATATGTTATTCAAACACACACAATACTTTTGCATCCCTCTTTAATTTCAGATTGGAGGAGGGCAGAGAGAACTATTGGCAGGTTTGAACGTTGTGTTGGTTCTGACCCACAGTGACCCGTGCACACAAGAACAAACCACTGCTGAGTCCCAATTGTTCCTGTTCTTGAGCCCCTGTGGCAGCCACCGTGTCAGTCCATCTCCTTCCCTTTGCTTGACCAAACACAGGTCCTGCTCCAGAGACTGGTCTCTCCTAACATCGGTCCAAAGTATGTAAGACAGTCTTGACATCCTTGCCTCCAAGGCACATTCTGACCGGCCCTTCTTGCAAAACAGAGCAGTTTGTCCTTTGAGCAGTCCATGGTACCTTCAATATGGTTCTCCAGTACTAAGAGTCAAATGGATTGATTCTTTTTCGGTCTTCTTTATTCAATGTTTGGTAAGTTGTTTAAAATGTTCAGTACTAAAATGATCTGAAATGTACACAAAATACATTTTGTTGTTGCTTTTCAGTGTAAATGTGTTGCTTTTAAGTGTTGTTGCTTTTAAGTATAAATGTGCCCCAAGACAAACACAGGAATAAACAAAAATCATTAAAAAAACCTGATTAAGTGAAAATATAAAAATGGGAAGTTGTTCATTCTGAGGATATCCTACATGTAGTTCTGTGCACTTCTGAAGGCCAAGTTTCCGTGGCTCTACTCTTTCTTGAAATAATCATGCATGTGTCAGTTTTCACCATGTCAATGAGGCAGTTTCAGCATCCTCAAGGGATTCAAATCTTGTTCCTTTCAAACGCTTTCTGCGTTTGTGAATCAAAAGAAGCCTGAGGGGGCATGCCGACACTGTGGGGTAGAGGAGGTAAGGTTTCCAAACAGAACAGGCCTGGCCACCCTCGAAGAATAAGCAGGTGTGCTATGATTAGGAAAAAGAAAAAAATCCTTGGCACCACTTTCCTGGTCTTTTTCTCATCGATGAAGTTTTCAATTGTTTTGAAATATTATTATAAGCCACAATGATCATTCTATGTCCTTCCAGAAAATTACCAAGATTACCCCCTATGGGCCCCCCAAACCAGCTGGCATAACCTCTGGGCTGACTTTTATTACTTGAATTTCACTGGCTCAACAGAGCCTCTCAGAAGCCACTGCTTTGATTGGACTTTTTACATTATACACACCCTAATGGGACAAGTATATTATTGTGAGAACTTGTCTGAGGCCATCCACTGATCATAGAAACACGCTTATGCACCTCTGACCATTTAGGACAGTGGTTCTCAATCTTCCTAATGCCACGACCCTTTAATGCAATTCCTCATGGTTGTGGTCACCCCCAACCATCAAATTATTTCGTGCTACTTCATCACTGTAATTTTGCTACTGTTATGAATCATAATGTAAATATCTCATATGCAGGATGTATTTTCATTGTTACAAATGGAACATCTCATGAAAGCATAATGATTAATCACAAAAACAATATGTAATTATATATTGTGAAATATTTATTTTTAATGACAAATAAATGAAATTTTGTCTTGAAGCATGGTGTAGTACAGCATGAGTAACAGTGTTCACGCTGGGTACTCCTATGTGGGTGTATCTGCATGTGGGCGGACCCGCCTGGGGATAGCTAGAGAAGCGGTGTCTTGGTTCCTAAGCCCATCGAAAATATGTGTTTTCCGATGGTCTTAGGCAAGCCCTGTGAAAGGGTCTTTCGACCCCCAAATGGGTCTTGACCCACAGGTTGAGAACCGCTGATCTGGGAGCTATATTTTTTGATGAACTGGAATCTAGTATTAAACTTTTAACCACCTTCTTGTGTGTATTGAAAACCAAAAGAGGTGCCCTTATGGTAAGAGTAGTTATGCATTGGGCTGCTAACTGCAAGGTCAGCAGTTTGAAATTTCCAGCCACTCCACGGGAGAAAGATGGGGTTTCTACTCCCATAAAGAGTTACAATCTCAGAAACTCACAGGGACAGTTCTACCCTATAAGATAGGGTCACGATGAGTCCACACGAACTGCATGGCAGTGAGTTTGAATTTTTGTTGTGCTCAAGGGAACAAACTGCCACAGAACTGCCTACAGCTTCCTGAGACTTTGAATCTTTACAGGAGAAAACAGCCACGTCTTTCTCACTTGGGCAGCTGATAAGTTCCAGCTGTCAATGTTTAACCCACAATGTTCTGGAAGAGTTCCTTATCTTTGCTCTGGAGGCTAATTGCACGTTTGTCGTAGAACTGTTATAAAACGGCATGTTACTACGGTACATCTCTTCCCAATTCTGTGTTATCAGCCATTAGGAAATATGTATACCACAGGAATCCACACATACTACAATGTCCATACCCCTGAGCCTGGTTATTAATACAGATACCAACACCACCTTTGTCAAGGGGTCTGCCAGACCCTCCTTTGCTCAACATGTAGAAGGGGAGCTTCTTCAGATACTGTGACTGAAACACCAGAAGCAGATGCCATATGGAAGCCAGATCTTAAGCCACTTTCAGAATGGTCAACCTGTGCTCTTTTTTTTTAAATTATTTTATTAGGGGCTCATACAACTCTTATCACAATCCATACACACATCAATTGTGTAAAGCGCATTTGTACATTCATTGCCCTCATCATTCTCAAAACATTTCCTCTCCACTTAAATCCCCGGCATTAGGTCCTCATTTTTCCTCTCCCTCCCCGCTTCCCCGCTCCCCCATGAGCCCTTGATAGTTTATAAATTGTTATTTTGTCATATCTTTCCCTGTCTGACGTCTCCCTTCACCCACTTTTCTGTTGTCCGTCCCCCAGGGAGGAGGTCACATATAGTTCCTTGTAATGGGTTCCCTCTTTCCTACCCACTCTCCCTCTACCCTCCCTGTTTTGCCACTCACTCCACTGGTCCTGTGGGGCTCATCTGCCGTGGATTCCCTGTATTTTCAGTTCCTATCTGTACCAGTGTACATTCTCTGGTCTAGCCAGACTTGCAAGATCGAATTCGAGTCATGGTAGTGGGAGCGGGAAGGAAACCTTTAGGAACTAGAGGAAGGTTGTATTTCTCATCATTGTTACATCGCACCCTGACTGGCTCATCTCCTCCCCGAGACCCCTCTGCAAGGGGATCTCCAGTGGCCTACTAATGGGCTTTGGGTCTCCACTCCGCACTCCCCCCATCATTCACTATGGTAAGATTTTTTGTTCTGATGATGCCTTATACCTGTGCTCTTTTTCCCTAGTACTTTTCATAAAGATGTCTTTGTGTTGTTAACACAGTGTCTTTTATTGCTATTCTTAAATGAGAATAGGCATTCTCTAAATCTCCTAATTTCTACTGTGGTAAACAGTGGTAGGTGTAACCCATAAGGAAAGAGGTATCTCACTAATTTTTTACAAGTATCATCCTGTCCTGGAGCCAATAAGGGGGTGGGGGGAGGGGCTGCTCCCCAGGGTTTCTAGGATGTAAATCTTTACAACATAGACTGCCTCCTCACTCTCTGGTAAGTGGCCTTGTGGTTCAAATGCCTTTTTGTATACCAGCCTCCCAGTGCTTAACCCCCTGTGCCACCAAGGATCTGTCAGAATAATGATGGGATCTTGCTATCAGTACCTTGAGACCAATGATAAAATAGTGTAGTAAATCATGCTTTCGCCTCCAACATCGTTTAACATGTTTCGTGTGTGTGTGTGTGTGTGTGTGTGTGTGTGTGTATCATTCAACTAGAAAAGTGGTCTTTGTGCAAAGCCTAGGTGACTTTGAGATCAGAGGCACTTAGCTCCTTCAAAGCATTTTATCTTCATTTGCAAAACAAGATAACTGTTTGGCGCGCTCAGATTCTGTAACTCTGAGAATTATTTATGATCTTTGGTCCTCGTTTGAAGACAGTAGATACGGTTTTGCTTTGTCATCTTTTTCGTATTTCCCAGCGACCTCACCGCTGTCTGTTACCATCTTTTCTACCTAAGCTTCTGCTCCCCAAAAGAAGTGGTCTGGGATTAGGTCACTACAATTACAGCAGCCACCACTTCCACTCGTAAAGAAATCTGCCCAGCCCGGGACTAGGCACAATGCTATGCAGCAGGCACAACAACGCAGTGCAGAACAACAAGATGCCACCATTGCGCGCCAGCCCCTCCATCAGATGGCACAGGAAAGGCGCGCAGACCCACTGCAAGAGCCAGCTGCTCGCCGCGCCCGGCTTCCCGAGTCCGCCCCGCGGCAGAGAGAGGGAGCCAGGGATTGCTCCTCGCTGTGCGCGCACGCCGCGCACGGGACCTGCTCAGTGTCCTTATCGAGTGTGTGGGTTCTCGGTCGGTCTGGGGCCGCACCAGGCTGTTAGCCTCCAACCTCACTGCGGCAAAATGCAAATGAGGTCTGAAATCACCCCCTCTGCCCCACCCCCCCTTGCCAAGTCCGCTAGGACGGCCGCCTTCGCTTTCAAATCCCATCTGCGGCTCCGTCGCCCGCGGGAGCTGGGAAGTCGCTGCCGTCCGCTGGGACTGCAGCGTCCCGAGCCGCTCCCAACCGCCGCCCCCGCCCACGGAGGAGCAGCCCGGCCCGGGCCCCGGGCGCGCCCGGTGGGGAACCAGCCGGGGGACGGGGTGCGCCCACGCGGCTGGACCTCAACGGCCCCGGGCCCCGCGGAAGCCTGCTCCTGGAAAGATCGGGAAGCCGAGCTGCGCAAAAATGGCTGCCTGCGGTGGGGCTCCCGGGGGCGGGGGGCGGCCAACCAAAGCCCCCCGCCCCCGCAGGCAGCCCCGCGCCGCCCGCGCACACGGGACGCGCGGCCCAAGCGCCCTGCGTTTGGGGCAACTTCCCAAGGCTGCCGCCGAGCGACTGCTCCGGCCTCATTGAAGTCTGCAGAAGGCCACCTCTGCGCAGCCTTCCTTTAGGCTACACGGGTGCCAAGGCATCGCCATGGCAACCTCCTTTCCGCTCTTCGTTATTGCACAGCCGAGACACCGCGTCCCTGAACTTGTTACCGCAAGAGTTAATGCGCCCCCCCCCCCACCCGAACTATTGGTCTTTGAGCAACTATTGAAAAATGACCCGAGTGTTCCACACCTGCCCTGGGCGCTCCTTGCAAGCTCCCAGTCTGAGGATGCTCTGAGGCAGTGAAGCCCAAGAAGATCAAAGGAAGCAATGCTCATGTCCCAACCTACAACCCGAATGCTAACCGTGCAGCCATTTTAACTTGATGGGAGGCTGCAGTGTGTCAAGGAAGGTGTAAACCATAAAAAATTATCTAGCTTCCCATGGCCCCTTTGCCCGCCTGTAATTAATGTTGGAAGGGTTTATGTGCAATATTTTTTCTACTTAGGGCCGACCAGAATGCCCAGTGAAATGGCATTCGAGGTCATAAATCAGCAAGCAAGTTTTCATATTCATTGTGAGTAGATAAAAATAATAATTCCAAGGGAGAAAATCATGTAAGCTCTTTGATGATCAAAGAGATGCAAATTAAAATCGGAAAGGTTTGCTAGTTGTTAAAGATTTTTTTTTTAAGTAGTAGCCAATGCTGACAAGGGTGTTGTAAACCATTCGTGCACGACCAGTGAAATGGGGAATTAGTACAAGCTTCAGGGAACAATTTTTTTCAAGGAATAATTGGAGATTTGAACAAAATATAGCTGCAAAGATGCTCATAGCTGCAATGTGGACAATGTTAAAAAAATAAAGGATTGGTTAAAAGAAACAGTGCAGTGTATTGATTGCTAAAATAGAAGACTACATAATTCCTTGAAATAGTTTTAAATGATGTATTACTGAAGATAAAATAGGAAGGAAAAATGATTAATTTGATCCAATTTTTATTTATCAGTGTTTAGTGCTGGTGGTAGAATTGCAGATCATTTGTCTTCTTGGTTAACACTCCGCTGCTAAGGTAAAGGCCCACAGTTGGATGCCGGATGACAAGATCTGACTGTCTGCTCCAGTGAAGGACACCATAGGAGACAGTTCTAATCGGCCCTCCTAATGAAGGGTCACTGAACCAGCACTAACTACACAGCACTCAGGAGACTGACAAGCATTGGTTCAAATAGCCACTTTGTTTTATTTTGCTTTTAATTGTGTCAGTGAGTTCAATGTATATTTTATAAATAAGTATGGTAATATGCGTACTAAAAGTATAAAATGTTTTCCTCAGAAAATAGTGTCAAAATTTGAAGAGTCTGAATTGCTTGTATAATTCATCTTTCCCTGCCAATCTCCAAGTATTTGCATTTGTTTTAGAAAGGAAATATTTAGTTAATATATTGTACAAATATGGATCTCTTCCAGTCAGTTAACCAAATAGCAATCTTCCAGATTTCCTGGCATGTACAAGTGAGTGATTCCAGGGCTTCCTCAGCTTGTTGAAACCTTTTAATTGGAATGTCATCAATCTGGAGCCTCTTTTTTGGGTAACGCGTTCAATGCAGCTTGAAGTTCTTCCGTCAGTGCCATAGGTTTGGCTGATATGCTTCCCCTGGATAGGTGGCATGTTGACTAGTTCTTCTTGGTCTAGTGACTGTATTCTTCTCACCTCCTTTTGATGCTTTCTGCATCATTTACTACATTGTCAAGGAGCTTCCAGATTCAGAAAAGGAGTCAGAACGAAGGATATCATTACTAATGTCAGATGGATCTTAGCTGAAAGCAAAACACACCAGGAAGACGATTACCTGTGTTTTATTGACTGTGCAAAGGCATTCGACTGCGTGGAGCATACCAAACGATGGATAACCTTGAGAAGCATGTCATTTCTCAAACACTTCATTGTGCTCATGTGGAACTTGGACAGTCAGTGGTGCAAACAAAACGAGGGAATACTATATGGTTTAAAATCAGCAAAGGTATGCATTGGGGTTTTATTCTCCCCATACTTCCTCAATCTACCATGAGAAAATTCGAGAAGCTGAATTATATGAAGAAGAATGAGGTATCCAGATGGGAGGAAATCTGATGAACAACCCTCAATATGCAAATGACATAACCTTGCTTGCTGAAAGTGAAGAGGACGTGAAGTACTTGCTGATGAAGACCAAGCATTGCAAGCTTCGATATGGATTACAACTCAATGTAGTGAAGACCCCAATCCTCACAAATGGACTAATAGGTAACATTATGATAAATGGAGAAAAGATTCAAGTTGACAAGGATTTCATCTTGCTTGGATCCACAGTCAGTGCTCTTGGAAGCAGCAGCCAAGAGATCCAACGGCTAGTTACATTGGGTAAATCTGCTGCACACGTGCTGAAAAGCAAGGTGGTTACTTGGAGGACTAAAGTGTGCTTGACACAAGCTATTCAATCGCCATATATGCATCTGGAAATTGGACATTGAGTAAGGAAGACTGAAGAAGAATTGATGCATTTGAACTGTGTGCTGGAGAACAACATTGAAAGTACCATGGACTGCTATAAGGACAAATAATTCTGTCTTGGAAGATGTATGGCCAGCCTGCTACTTAGTTAGGATGGCAAGACTTTGTCTTTCATATTTTGGACATATTGCCAGGAGGGACCAGTCCTTGGAGAAGGAAATCATGCTTGGTAAAGTAGAGGGGCAGTGAAAACGAAGAAGCCTCTGAATGAGATGGGTTGCCATGGTGGCTGCAACACTGGGCTCAGGCATAAGAACAATTGTAAGGATGGTACCAGCTGTGCAATGTTTCGTTCTGTTGTGCATAGGGTTGCTAAGGGTCAGGACCCACTTGCTGACACCTAACAACATTGATCTTCTCCAGCATCTCTTCCCATGGATGATGTTAGTTTAATTTCTGTGTACGTGCATTTTCTCTGAAAAAGTCAATGTGTATCGTTCTCATTTATATTATTAAAAAAGACATTTGCTATGAACCAGTCCTTGGTCTTGCAAAAATTTATCATGTGATCTCCAGCTTCATATCTATCAACAAGACTATATTTTTTCCAACTACTCTTCCTTCCTCTCTGGGTCGAACTTTTGCATTACAATTACCAATAATTATCAATGCATCTTGGATACAAGTTGGATCAATTTCAGACTGACATGACGACATTGGTATAATTCTTCAGTTTCTTCACGACTAACACTAGTGGTTGGTGCATGATTTGAATAATAGTTTTATTGATTGGGTTTCCTTATATGCAGATAGATATGAACCTGTGGGGTGCAAGGGGAGGGTTCCCCACAAATCATCACAGGTCCGGAAGGCGCAATTGTACAGCGATAATAAGTAAAGATTATAGTGAAGTCATAGAGAGCATGAGAGGTAGAGAAGAGAGTCAAATAATGGAGTCAGACACAATTCATGGTAGCATGCTCACCTCAGCCCCGCTTGGTGGTCCTCGTTGGGGGAGTCCAGCTACAAGAGCAGGAGAGAGCCTCGGAAGTGAGAGCAGGAGAGCCCCCACTTTATTGCTAACCAAGGGTTATATCTCATTAGGGGTACATGATTACAGTTAACCACATGTCACAGGAAGGGGCAGTACAATTGGTATACACATTGTAGGAAGGGGATCTATGATAGGCATAAGCGTAACAGGAAGGGGATGAGCTAGGGGTGTGCCTATAGGAATGGGAAGGTCTAGGGGTATACGTGTGATAAGATGGGCAGACCCTAGATCAATAATGGCAGCCTAACCTTGGTCATCCTTGGGTGGGTTTGACCTCTCTGGTGTCTCCTACAAGGAAACAGACAACTACTATCCTTATCAGAAGGGAGTGGGCCCTACTTGTTGTGGGACAAACAGTGGTGTCTGCTTGCTCTAGATGGCTACTCCTGATGACCTCCAAGTGTATAGTCATTCTCAACCAAGTCTGGCATATATTTGGGGAAGACAACTTGGGAGAAATCCTTCTGTTTCCCATATGATCCTATCACAGACAACATTGTACTGCAAGATAGATGTTTAAGTGTCTTTTTTAGCAATGAATGCAAAGCCATTCCTTTTTATTGTGTCATCCCCAGCATAGTTAATGACATGATTTTCTGATTCAAAATGACCAATACCAGTCCATTTCAGCTCACTAATATCTAGTATATTGATTTTGATCCATTCCATTGCATTTTTTAGGAATACCAATTTTCCTAGATTCATAATTCAGAGTTCTAATTATTCATAGATTCTTGCAGCTGTTTCTTCTCATTTTGGGTTGTGTCCCATCAGTAATTGAAGATCCTGAAGGCTTTCCTCCCACAAGTTGGACTCGATTCACTTATTATGGTCTACGTTTCTTTTAGGCGGAAGCTCTTGCTCAATCGTACTTTGAGTGACTTCCTACCTAAGGCTCTCATCTTCTGGTACTATCTCTGACAATGCTCTGCTGCCATTTATTTGGTCTTTAGTATCTGACAATACTTGGAAGCTATGCATGAGGTTTTGAGTGGCTAATTCTTCCAAAAGGGACAGTAGATTCTTTCTTCAGTCTGTTCTTTCTGGAAGCCCCACTGAAACCTGTTCACTTGGGGTGACCCCACTGGCCTTTGAAATATCAGTGACACACAAGCCACCACAGTATGACAAATTGACAAATAAATGATGGGGCTCCGAGGCTAGACTGTGCTAAAATAAGAATCTTACAAAACTACCTCTCCTATGGCCACTGCACCCAAGTCCCAGAGCAGCAGAAATGACTTGTCATCTCATTTGTACAGATTGCTTATCCTCCAGGGAAAACTCTTGAGTTCCAACCAAATGAGCATGGTAGTGGTGTTTTATAGGAAAATCCAGATCTAACATATAGTATTCTTTAACTCAGCACCCTTTCAAGACGTGGGAGCTGCTGATCATGAATTCTGTTAAGGAAAAAGAAAAGCATGGATCTGGGCAACAAGAGGAGTGTTGGTGACACAAGTGGCTACACATTGGGCTGCTTCCGGCAAGGTCTGCAGCTCTAAACCATCAGCCACTGCAGGAGAAAAATGGGCTTTCTACTCCTTATAAAGAGTTCCAGGCTCAGAAACACACAGGGGCAGGTCCACCCTGTCCTATCAGCTCTCTATGAGTCAGTGTCAACTCAGTGGCAATGGGTTTGGGGTTCTTTTTTGGCAAAGATACAGCCATAAGAATGCGCATTTTTACATGATTTTATAACAGTAAATTTTTAGAATTCATACAAATGTTGAAGAGTTTAAAAAATTGAAACAGCTGGATGATAAAACTTTATACAGCCATTAAAACTGAAGATAGAGAAAAATATTTAGTGTGCAAGAAAGTGCTCACAATGTACTGTTAAGTGAGAAGACAGGTATGTTAACGATGTTCAGAATATCTCCATTTTAATAAAATACTCCATGTAACATTTAATATACTACATATGTGGATGGAAATTCAAGGTGCTTGCTCTGTTGACAGGTCATGGTACTTTCAATATTGTTTGCACGATAATTCAAATGCATTTATTCTTCTCCAGTCTTCCTTTATTTAATGTCCAACTTTCACGTGCATATGAGTATATTTAAAATCCATGGCTTAGAGCAGGTGTACCTCAGTCCTCAAAGTAACATTCTTGCTTTTTTTTAACACTTTAAAGAGATCTTGTAAAGCGGATTTACCCAATGCAATGTATCAGTTGATTTCTTGAGACATTTTTCTGGTATTTTCTAATATTCTGTGCTTTCCATCAATACCCTTCTGCTGTTGGTATTGTATGTCTTGTTCCATGTCCTCTTCTGAATTCAGCTTGAAATTCTGGCAGCTTTCTGTCAGTCTATTGCTGCAGCCATTTTTGAGTGATCTCCAGCAAATTTACTTACATGTTATATTAATGGTAATGTTCAATAATTTCCATGTTCTGTTGTCTCGCTGTTCTTTGGAATGGGTGCACAGATGAGTCTGTGGCTTCTAGTCAGTTGGTCGGGCTGTCTTCCAAATTCCTTGGCATCTTATGTGGTAGATAGTGGTAATTACTCCAAATAATCTATTGAACATTATGCTGATGACATTCTTCTCATGGAATAAATTAATATACTGAGACAACACAGAGAAAAAACAAGCAATGTTCTCCTCGCTCAGACATTTTTACCCTTACAACCCAAACCTAGCAAGTCTGGTTTCAACTCTTACCTGTTATACCACCACCCACACACAAACTTCATAAATAAATCATTGTCCTCATTGACTCTGCTCAATCCAGGCTCTTCCACTTTATCTGTCAGATTCTGCCTCTGCCTTCAAAACCCAGTGTACCTTCTCTGAAAAGTCCCCTCCATGATGCAAAGCCAGTTTGGGGGGTTTTCTCTATGCTTCCATATGGACCTAAGCTATAATGCTTGAGGTAAGGCATCTTTACTTATATATATTTACACCACTAATGCCCTTCAAAATTAGATTTGATTTTCTGTTCTTCTTTATACCTTTAATTCCTCCAGTGCTTCACATAGTACCTGATATACTAAAGAGATATAATAATCAATATATGTATAAATTTACTAGGTAGCTATTCTTTCTCAAATATATGTGCAGTGTCCCATGATGATAGCCACTGCCATACCATGTCTTAGACTGAGTTCTCTAGTGAACCAAAATCAGTGAATTTTATGTATTTAATAGAGAGAGAGAGCTCCCAAGGATATGGTTCACACAGTTGTAGAGATTGGAATGTTCCGAATCTATTGGGTGAAGCATCACACAGAGGGTATTCACATAGCTGCAGGGGATTGTGAACCCAAGATTTACAGGAGGTCGATGGCCAGTTACTGGGTCCAGAGGTGAATAAATCTCAGGTCAGCAATAAGATAGGCTTCTAAAGACTTCTAGGATTGATTGGCAATATTGCAGGTTGCTAGCTCAAGTCCAGAGAACAAGAGGTCAGATGATGGGAGAGAAGCTGGATCCAGTCCAGTTCCGGCAAAATGCAAATGAGCTTTCCCAGAGCGTTCACATGTGTGGGAAGCAGGAAGTACCCACAAAGAAAACCCCTGCCACTGTACTGGCGGCTCATAGTGGAGTTTATCCTAGGAGGAATTCCATTTTCCTTTTTCAGATTTCACCATGGGAGATGAAAACAAGACTGCCAAACCACTGAGAATTTATTTCAGTTTAACATATACTATACATATTATTCCCTTAGACTTTCTAATTCCATGTCTTTGGACATTTCATTGTAATGCTTTATGTTGTCATCATGAGCTGCCATTTTTAATATATAGTTCTTTTACCTTATCATCTCTCCCATTTGCTTTAGCTACTCTATGTTCAAAGCTGGTGTCGGAGTATATGCTGACTCACTCGATCTTTCCTTTTCTTCCTGCATTTGTTAGCAATCTTTTGTATGATAGTCTTAATGTCATCCCATGACTCATCAGGTCTTCCATCATTAGTGTGAAGTGTATCTTGTTTGTTCTTGAGATCATCTTCAATGTACCTGGAATAGCTCAAGATTGTACTTTGGCTCTTGTGGATTTGTTGTAATTTTCTTCAGCTTTAACCGGAACTTGCATATGAGTGACAATACTATATTTCACAGTCTACTTTAATCTTCTTCTAGCTAATATTGAGGTTCTCCATAATTTCTTCCTACAGATGTAGTCAATTGGTTTTTGTCCATTCTATCTGTCAGGGTCCAATTGATAATCACCATTGATCTTGTTGAAAAATAGTCCTGTCAATGAAAATTCAAATTTCTAACATGGTATCTCCAGCCTTTCTACCACTAAGGTCGTATTTTCCATCTACTCATCCTTCTGCTTTTGTTTTTAATTTTGCATTCCAATCACTGATAATTGTAAATGCATGCTTATGGCATGTTTGACTCATTTCATACTGAAGAAGTTGGTAGACTTCTTCAATTTCTATATTATTAACTTTTGTGGTTGGTAAGTAATTTGAATAATCATGGATTAACTGGTATTTCTGATAAGTATATAAACATTTTCTTATCAGATAAAGAATTGTACTTTATGATAGATCTTGCATTATTTTTTATGATGAATGATACCATTCCTCCTCAATTTGCCATTCCCCACATAGTAGTGTAGTAAAGATAAGATGTGCAATTCAGTTGCCCCACACCAGTCCAGTTCATCTCACTGCACCTAGAGCATCTATCTTTGCGCATTCCATTTTATTTACGACAACTTCCAGTTTCCCTAAATGTATGGCCTGGTTATTAATAGCTATTTGCAACTGTTTCTTCTCTTTTTTTGAGTTGTGCCCCTTCAGTAAATGAAGTCCCTGAAGCCATCGCTCCTCTCACTTTATTAAGGCAGACTCCACTTTGAAGAGGTAGTTCTTCCCCATTATATTTAAATGTCCGTTCAATTGGCACAGTCCCCACAGTTAAATCTAAGCGACATAAAATCGTTTTTCGCAGCAATCATCTACAATTCTGGACCTCCCTTCACAAAGGTATTTCTGGCTGTTATGGTAAAACAGTGCATTATCAGAGCACTCCAAACATGCCAATTTCTCCAAGCCTTTGGATACTTTATTCTGCCGTCTACCAATACAGGTCTGTCCTTCAGCTTGGTTTATTGTAGGCCAGTGTGCAATCCACTGCTGTGGTTTCGGTGAACCAACCAAATAGAACATTAGATCTTTCCCTAAACTCCCGAGTTGAAACATCAAGTGAAGAATTTACATGTTTAGTGGACTTAGATCAATAAACTCAGACTAATCCAACTTTATGGCCCTTGAATCACTATCCCCCATCTTTACCAGTCCTTTCCATTTATATTCTACATGCTTCTGTTTGTCCTTATTAGAGAACACCAACAGTTCTTTAGGATTGTTGTTCCTGGGTCAAAACTTCATACTTCTCCTTTGGAACACGCTAGGACATAAGTTTAGTGATAGGTCTTGAAACAATAATGAGGTATAAGAGTGTTTCCTAGAAACATTCAGTAACGTTTTATAAGACAGTGGCTTCATTCAGATAATGTCTCAGACACTTCCCCAAGGACCACACCAGGTGATGCCTTATAAGATGACTCATCAGGCACACGAAGGCAAAGCTCATCATAGATAAGAGAGCTGGTTCTGTTGGCAAAAATGATTAAGCAGAATTTAAGGGTTCAATGCCCCAGCTTCCTGATTCTCTGCCCCTATGTCTTCAGCTCAAGCATAAGGATCCAATTTCCTCTCAATTAGCACTCTTACTTTACCTTCAGGCACCGTTCAAGATGAGAATGCCGTTGGCGTGGTAATTTACCCTCTTAGAGAAATGCTCGGAGTTTGGTTTTCAGTTATATCAGTTCTGTTGCTACAAGTAATAAGATTTTCTTTCAGGGCACAGTGGAAATTTGTTGGGATTTTTTAGTGCTCAATTACCTTCTTTACTAATGAGTGCAAAGAATCACTGCCTTTAAAACTAGTCTTACTTTAAAACCAATTTAGAAACCTCATCTTTATCACTTTGTTTCTCTAAAACTATGCTCAATATCAAATGCTTTAGGCTGAGTTCTCTAAAGGAACAAAACCGCTCAGGTGTATCTGCATACATATACAGAAATTCACCCCATGGGGTTCACCCAGTGGTCCAGGCTGGCAAGGTACAGATCTTTGGGTCAGAAGTCAAGCTGGAGGCTTCTCCTACTCAGGTAGTTGCAGCGGCTGATGAAGCAAGATCAGTAGGCAATATGGTAGGCCATGGGCTCAAGCTCAAAGAATCAGAGATTAGTTGAGGTCCCAAATGTGGGATCTACACCCAGAAAAAAGGAAGCAAGCCTTGCCAGATCCTCCACATATTTCTGTATAAGATCACAGCCCCAAAGAAACCCCCTTTTCAGTTGTTTGTCTACTCATAGCAGATCTCATCATGGAGGTGATTATATTACAAGAGAGTTTCAAAATCAAATGAAAACGTAATGGTATTTTTCCACAGACTTTTTTGAAACCCTCTTGTATCTCATCTTATCATGGGGGATGATTGCATCGTCACTGATTTTGAGAGTTGTGACCCAGCCAAGTTGGCACATTTTAACTATCACACATCATTTCCGGTTATGCTCAAGTTGACACGACTTCATGGCAACCCCGTTTTGATAGAGCAGAACTGTGCTCCTTAAGGTTTTTAATAGCCAATTTTTTGGAGTTGATTACCCATGTTTTGTTCCAAAACACGTCTAGTTGGACTTGAACTCTAAAACTTTCATTTAGTAGTTGTGTCAGTCTGGGTAGACGAGATAAACAAATCCCGGGAGACTCATATGTGTGGGAGAGAGAACTTTATATCAAAGAGTAATTTTACATTAAGAAAACATCCCGGCCCAGTCCAGGTCAAGTCCCTAAGTCCAATATTCACCCATATGGCCGATACCAGTCTATAAATTCCTCATCAGACTCACGCAACCCATGTGATGATGCTGAATGCAGGAAGATCTCAGGCTAGTGGGTGGGAAGTCTTGTGGATCCAGTGGCGATGGAAGCATCTCAGTGCTGGTGTGGGTCTCCACATAGCTTCTCCAGATCTAGGACTCTGGCTCCATCAGTTTGGCTCCATGTGTCTTGTCAGCAGGAAGATGAAGCAGAGAGTCTCTCAGTGTCCTGCCACCAGTGAGCTATTTATCTCCTTAGCACCTCCAAAGGAGATAATCAGGCTGTAACCTAATTGGCAGGCTAAACTCCACCCCTTCACTCTTCTGTAACTCCCCCAGTTGTCAAACTTGTTAACCGTTTATACAAACCAGGGATGCTGTCACACTATGGAGTCAATGTTAGGTAGAACCCTGCAAGAACCCTGGACTAGTAGGCAGAATACCAGTATACCTCCAGCTTTGTCTCATTATATAATCACTGCCTGGTGAGCTCATGTTAAATGAGGATATATCCTTTGCAAATGGAGGATAGCATGTTCACAGGATCTATCAATATTATTAGAGGTTAATTGAGTCCATTTACCAGCTATTCTATTAGGAAGTAGATCCCCCAAATGGTAGTGTGGTGAATGGCTAAGTCGAGAAAGGATGTAGCATGTTACCAAGAAAAAGCACACAGTAAGGGGACCCTAAAAATAGCAGCCAATTGCAGTAGCCCTTACTGAGAGGCAGTTCCCATTTCCCTACTTCACATGTCTCATCATGGTTAGTCTGTGTCAATATTCTTGGATAGTTGTAAGATTTTTCTTGTTCGTGTCAATCAGGCCACTAGTGGAAATGATAGAAGCAGCAGGAAAGTAACTAATATTTATGCATTAAAGTTGATAGCTAATGAATATTTAACATAAACAGAATGTTTCTGGTTGAATCATTTATAGTATTTTCATCTTATTTTTGTGCCTGCGTTTTGATTAAACTACATCAATTCCCTTTTGGAACAGCCTGGGAATGAATAAATACATAAGATCAAAATAAATACATCATTGATTCACTTTGAGACTAAGGGAATCTAGGATATCTTCACAAATACCCAAACAAATCCTTTGAAAGAATGAATCAAAAATCCCATTGGGTCTTATGTCTGTTCTTTTGAGGGAAATAAAAACAAATTCAGGCACAAAACATGCACTGCATTCTAATTAGACAAAATGAGATTTAGTTATTTAAACTTTCCTTTGACAACTTTCAGAAACTTTTATAGTACATTTAACCTAAGGGCTTCTTTTTAAAACTTTCCTGAAGTTCTCATAGACAGCTAGTGACTCCTGGTGGAGTTTTCTTTCTACATGCAACGATTCACTAGAAGTCATAGAAGCTCAGAGCTGACGTCATCACAGAGCTCTTTCACGACAATGTCCACCTACTTGGGAATCTATTTTGCAATAATCATGAAACTGGTAAAAGTCATAATTTTTGTTATCACCTGACTCTCTCCTTTGTTGGTGAGCTAGATGCACAGCCATGCTGTGGTTTTCCCGGTAGGTCCTCCACAGAGTTAATGATTTCAACAAGACGTAGACTAAAAGTGAAAAAGAGCGAAAGGTGAACTTCACCCTGAATAAAGTGTGTGATGCCTGTTAACATTCTAGATGGTTATAATAAATTTAATTTTCCTTGGATGCCAATGGATCAGTGTTCTAAATAATGAAGAATGTCTACAATCCTCCCAAAGTCACTCCTCCCAAAAGAATTCAAAACAAAAAACTAACTATTCCTATAGCTCTATACATTACCTTAAGATCTTGGTTTAGAGATACCTCATACCTAATAAGGTAGCCTGGTGGCATAGTGGTTATGCATTAGACTGCAGTTGGAAACCACCAGCCACTCCTCAGGAGAAATACCGGGCTTTCCTATAAAGAATTATAGTCTAGGAAATTCACAGGGGCAGGGCTGCCTTGTCCTGTAGGGTCACTGTGGGTCAACAACAACTTGATGAGAGTGAAATACCTAATGATTATTACAGTAGACATTTATCACTGGGGACAATCACTTGCCCTGATAGTGTTTTAATTGTGCTTTATAGTGCACTAATTGCCATTTGTAGACTACATTCCCACCATCCTGTGTGTAGTTTATGCTTGATGGTAAAACTAGCTGTTCACTTTCTTGCCTTGAAGCCAGGTGGTCATCAAACCGAGCTCGATAGTTTGCCCCAGGACACACAATCTCATGAGAATGATCAGGAATCCCAGTAGCCCATCTGAGACTGCTATGGACCATACCCTTCTGGCTACAGGAGCTTTGTTGGTGCAATAGGTTGTGTTGGGCTACTAACCACAAGATCAGAGGTTCAAATCCACCAACCACAGTGTGGGAGAAAGACAAGGCTTTTTACTCATAAAGATTACACCCACGGGGGCAGTTCTACTCAGTTTTATAAGCTTTCTCTTTATCAGAATCAACTCGGTGGCAATGAGATATTTCTGTTGGTTCATTTTCCTTCTGTTTAGAATGTCATATTTTCACCCGATTGCTGGATCTTGCCTGTTGCTTCGGACTTTGCATCATTTCATAGCCTTCCTAATATCCATCTAATATAGTCTCTTTATTTAAAAAATCGATTGAATTCTATATTATCATGCATCATAACACTGAGAAAATACTAAAATTATAATTGTCTACCTTCAATGGGAAGTGGCATGGTTTTGAATCATATCTTAATAAAGCTGTTACCAAAAAAAGAACAGCCACCCTTCCCCCCCAAAAAAAAAATTCTGACAGAGTCAGATTGATTTCCACAGCTAGAAGATCGAGCTGGTATTTTCATCAAACGTAAATATCAAAGCTGTGAAGGATTCTGCCTTTTCAGCTGTTAATGTTGAGTTTACTTGGAATTAGGAAAGGGGCACAAGTATTGGTGCTGACCGGACTAAAAATAAAAATCACTACCATCAAGTTGATGCCAAGTCACAGTGACCCTAACAAACAGGGTAGAACTGTCCCTGTGGGATTCCAAAACCCTAACTCTTCATGGGAGCGAAAAACCAGGTCTTTCTCCTCCTGGTGATTCAGAACTGCTGACCTTGCAGTTAGCAGCCTGATTTGTAATCGCTAAACCACGAGGGCTCCTCTAGTCTAGAAAATATAGTGCTGTGCTAAAAGAGCAGACAATGATGAGCTGCCACATGATTTTAGATGTCCAAATTGAAACAATATCAAGTGAACTGGGTTGTTGGAGTTAGAAATATTGAAAGGTGTAATGTCAAGCCTAAAGGGATGGTGAGTACTTTTTGCCACTAGTCTCAAATCCAAATTAATCTGAAGTTATAAAATGACTACCAAGTTGATCACTGCCCCTCCTGGTCTCTAGTAACAGGTATAATTTGTTTGAAGATGAAGGACACGTGTGAAAAACGAGTCATTAAAAATAATCACACATTGCAAACCTTGGTTCCATATATTGTTTATTTATAGTGAACAACAATTCTGTATTTTAATTTAGAGGGGGAAAAGTAATATTCTCAGGGTTACAGAGTCAGAAAATAAAAAAGATTAAGTTTAAACTCAGGTCCATCTGATTCCAAAAATTATGCTTTCTCTAATGGCCCACATTATTCTTGAGTTGTAATCTCTCATTTCAAGAGCACCTCAGAGAAAGATCTAGATAATAATATATTTAAATCCCTACTATTGAAATATTTATTTTTCCATTAACCTAACATGGTGAGGAACATTTTGTACTTTTTCAAACATACATACCAAGAAGAAATGCATTTTCTGGGAGCACAACACTTTTTAAAATCTTGTCTTTGCTCACCTTGGTAGCCTCAAGTCTTCTGACCCGCACCCCTTTTCACGGCACACACTATGAATTATTTGCATGTCATACTTGCTGGAGTTTGCGTAGGCTTAAAATACTCTTCCCAGATGCTTCCATTCTTGTTGATTCATAGCACTGAGCATGTGTCCTTTGCAACCTTCCCTTAACTGGGCCCTAACGGTGGATGTGGTTGTTCTGGTTGTTCGGTGCTGTCAAGTTGGTCCAACTCCTGACAGCAGCACCAACACCACCTAGTCCTGTACCGTCCTTGGTGTCATTATGCTTGCGCCGTTCACGGTGGGTAGAAAATGCAACACCTGCTGTCCTCCCAGCGCATTCTGAAGCATCCTGGGTCTACCTCCCGCCTAGTTCAGTCTGCTGTATTGGTGACTTGACTTTCCTTTGCCTCTAATGGGAAAATTACTTGAGTCTAGAAACTATATCTATTTATCATCTATTTACCTTTACATATCACTGCCATTCCAGAGCCTGGGATATGGTAAGCACAAAATAAATCCATGTTGATAAATGAACATCTCTCAATGTTTAGAAAAGCAAAAGCTCTTTTTCCCTTTAAAGTTTAATGAAATTAGTTTAGTTTTTAATAGATTTTTTATTATATTTAAGAAATGTATTAACAAAAAATATGTATAAGATATTATCTTTAGCATGCATGTTATAGGAGATTTGGTAACATATTGGTTATGCTTTGGGCTGCTAAGTACAAAGTCAACAGTTAGAAACCACCAGCAAATGCTGCAGGAGATAGACTGTTACAGTCTGGGAAATAAATATATCATATGTATGTGTATATAGAGAAATATAATACACAATTGTACCCTGTCCTATAGGGTCACTTTGAGTCAGAATTGACTCGATGGCAATGAGTTTTTTGTTTGTTCATTTGTTTGATTTTATGCATGTTATGAAAGAACCCAGTGTATCATCAAACATCTGAAAAGCCCACTAAACCTGATCTGTCCTTGACTAAGTGATTTTGTTTATTTTGATGGTGGGAAACAACATAATCTCTTCTTGTGCCATGCTTCCCTGCCAGATAACAAAGTGGTCTGCCTAGTAGGGCATCAAATTCCAGGGAACTTACTGTAAAATGGTATTTATAGTGTCATTTCCCCTCTTCTAAATGTTCATTTAATAGAATTTCTATTACCTTCAAAATAGGTCTATTGTGGAAGTTCACGTACAGATTATATTCAGTAATTTGGGGTAAGATATTATCACCCTCGTGCACTGACCTACACAAACATCTGTTTCAGGCAAAAGTTCATGTCTGAAGGCCAAACCAAGAGCCTCATGCCTACTTATTTGCGATTCACTTGTTCTCATTTTTATTATCAAAGTACCATTTCCTGACTCTGTGTGCTAACATGATATAATCTCTTAGTTTCCTTATCATTTACAACCTTCAAGGCTCTGATTCTGTCTTTAGGACAGTTCTCAACCTGTGGGTCGTGACCCCTTTGGGGGAGTCAAAGGACCCTTTCACATATTTCCGATGGTCTTAGGAGCAAGACACCACTCCTCTATCAGTCTCTAGGCGGGTCTGCCCACGAGCAGATAAGCTGAGCTGGGGAGAGAAAGAAGCTACCTCAACCTTGGCACTGATGCTGGCTTTCTACGCATACTGCTGCAAAATGTAGCGATGTAGTTTACTGTTGTTCTATTAAGACTGTTACCCATGCTACACCATGCTGCAAGACAAAATTTCATTTATTTGTAATTAGAAATAAATATTTCACAATATAAAATTACATATTAATTTTTTGATTGATCACTATGCTTTAATGCTGTTCAATTTGTAACAAGGAAAATAGATGCTGCATATCAGATATTTACATTATAATTCATAACAGTAGCAAAATTACAGTGAGGAAGTAGCAACAAAAATAATGTTATGCTTGGGGGTCACAACAACATGAGGAACTGTATTAACGGGTTGTGGCATTAGGAAGGTTGAGAACTATTGTTTCAGAGCTTCCTTAACTTTTGGTATTTCCTGTTGTCTCAGTAGCGATTCTGCTCCAGGTCTGTTTACTTACTTCTTGGGCCACTTCTCGGTTTCCTCCAGGGAGAATAGAAGTTTAAAGTGATTCAATAGGAAAAGGTTGACAAGTTTGGTTTTTATCTGTCATCACAAATATATGTTCTGCTCATTCATAATAGGAACACGGTTGACTTCTAGTCAACTTTGAATGATAGGTGGTTTTTATATAAACTTTGCAGGGGGAAACTTGTGGCCTTGATATTCCCTAAATTCGAATGCTTTCTTTGAATATTTGCGTGGGTGCACAGGAAGGGACCTTGAGTGCTCTTCAGAGTTGAAAATAGAATTAGAAAGGTCTATACATGCTAAAGTGAGAGAAAGACTGGGCTCTCTACTCCTGTAAACAGCTATAGTGTTGGAAGCCCGCAAAGGGTCACTGCGAGGGAGGATTGACCAGACGGCGTGAGTGAGATACAGGATAAAATGCAGGTTCTCCCCAGTTCTAATCAGCTGTAACACTAGGACTTTTTCCCCCCAAAGGTTATGATAGCATTGGTATGAAAGGATTTGAATCAGGCAATATGTTGGAGCCAGTTCCTGTTTTGTTTTGTTTTCCCCCAATAGTTTTAATCTGATAAAATCCACATATCATACACCTCTACGGTTCCATTGTATTTAAAAATAATTGCCTATACATCACCACAGTCATTTCCAGTTCCACTTCCTTCCTCCAGTATTCACCATTTGCTCTCCTATTCCGCTCAATATCTCTGCCCCTTCCCCAATCCTCAAGGCATTGCATTAATTGTTGTGTCCATACATCCACCCCTTCTATGCTTTATCTACTGGGAAATGTGTTAGTCTGGGTTGACTAGAGAAATAAATCCAGAGACACTCACGTGTGTAAGAGTTTTATTTCCAAGAGCAATTGTATATAAAGAAAACATCCTGGCCCAGTCCAGATCAAGTCCATAAGCTTGATATTAGCCCATGTGTCTGATATGATTCCATAAATTCTTCTACAGACTCACACAGCACATGTAATGATGCCAAAAGCAGGAAGATCACAGGCCAGTGGGTGAAAAGTCTTGTGGAAGCATCTCAGCTCTGGCATGGCTCTCCAGTGGCTCCTCCAGTTTCAGGGCTCTGGATGCTATCAGCATAGCTTCTTGTGCCTTGTCAACAGAATGTGAAGCAGAGAGAGTGTGTGACCCACCTTCAGGAGTTCCCAGAATCCTCAGAAGAAGGCCATGCCCACACAGAGGCATCATTGGCTATGAGCTGATTGACAGGCAAGACTCCACCCCTTTGCTCAAATTGACAGGAGATTATGTAACGGCCACAGACCACCCTTGTCAACTTTTGCACTCTTTAGCCATCTATAATTTAAAAAATAAATAAATAAAATCATATTGTACCTAATAGAATAAAACTAAAATGCATACAATTCAATATGTGCCAGCCTCATTTAAACATAATATTCTATAAGTCAATGAAATAACAATATTCTATGCAATGCTAACAATTTCAGTTAAATTAATACTTACACCATAATCCTATAATTCTATAAACGTATTCCCCCTCCCTACCTATGAAAATTTGTAAACCAGCCACTCCATTTGTAAGCCAGGCATCCAATATCTATAGAGCCCACTTATATCAATCCAGGGCTCTGAGGAGACAAGCATATTCTTTGATGTGAAGAATCTTGATTCCACATCCATTAGAAAAGACAGATCAGGACCAGCCATTCTTAAAGTCAGCAGGACTATGCACCAATTCACAGGCTCAACAATCTTTTCCTCATCTGGCTGGGTTCTGGTCAACTCAGTGTGGGCCACCTCTCAGCCTCAGCAAGGTGCCCATTGGTCGCCTTGCCTTTAGACCAGGGGCAGGATCACAAATTCTCAACACTCCCAGCTTCGTTGGGCTGGGTCATGAACTTCAGACTAGCCAACTGCTCTCATCTTCTCCTCTAGTACTTGTGAACCAGGTTCACGGGTGTCAGTGGCCCGACTCAACTGTCTCTTTATTTTTGCATTTCTCCCACTCCCACTGGATAAGTGGATCCAAGTGGTCACCTAGCTAGCATTTCAGGCTGTCTGCAGGCTTCCTTCAACATTGAGTCCTAGAGAGGAGAGTTTCTTCATGGCTCCAAAGTTCTTTCCAGCTTCTGGCACAAACCACTAGTTCAAAATTAAAAAAAACAAAAAACCCCAAAGGATTCATTGTTTTTTCAATCTGTCAACAGCCCCCTAGGCAAGTCTCCTCACTTTCAAATGCCTTGACAGTCAAGACACTAGGTAGGGCTTAGCTTTTCAGAGCCTTCTTTGCAGGCAATGTCCTATATCCATTTAAAGATTCAAATTGATAGTTGAAACAGTTAGCTTATAAACTCTCTATACCTCCCAATAATCATTTATATCAATCATTATATCAATAACAATAGTCAGAAGAAAACAGTATAAACCTAGTACAGCCAGATCCTAAACTTATTTCTTAAAATGGTCATGTTCAATCCTTATCTATCTTTTGAACTCAAAACCTCCATTAATCACATTCATTTTCACCATTTTAAACAGGAATAACCAAAGATAACAACCAAAGAAGATAATCAAAACTTTAACTTCCCATATTCTTTCCAGAAAACAACCCAGTGAACTACATGGCCATATCTGACCTCTGGCTAGCCAAAGAAGAAAAGCTACTGTGAGGCAGAGGTCAAACAAGCATCCACTCTCCATCTTTATGATTTGTTTCTCTTGTACCCCACTCCTAAGATACCGTATTGTGTTAGTCTGGGTCGACTAGAGAAACTATTCTAGAGATACTCATCTATGTATAAGAGAGCGTTTGCTAAAGGTAAAGTAAATGTACATTAAGAAAACATCCCGGCCAGTCCAGACCAGGTCCATAAGTTTGATATTACCCCATATGTCTGATAGTAGACCATAAATTCTTCCACAGACCCATGCAGCACATGCAATGATGCCGAAAGCACAAAGATCACAGGCCAGTGGGTGGAAAGTCTTGGGAAAGCATCTCAGTGCTGGCTCAACTCTCCATGGCTCCAGGGCTCTGGCTGCCATCAGCATAGCTTGTCAACAGAACGTGAAGTGGAGAGCGAGCGTGTGTGCCCCACCTCCAGGGGGGAAGATAAGCGTTCCCAGAATCCTCAGGAGAAGGCTATATCCACACAGCGGCATCAGTGGGTCTGACCTGATTGACAGGCTAGACTCCACCCCTTCGCTCAAGTTGACAGGAGATTATGTAACTGCCACAATAACAAAGACAAAAAAAAAGGAAAGACCAATGGCAATATTAAAATAAGCCAGAGAGAAAATATCTATGGAGAAACAAGCAAGACATATTTAAACCTAAAACAAATCCAGAATGAGTCAAAAGGGAGAGCAATTGACCAGGTGCCCTACTATTCCATAGTTCCATCTACAACTGCCATCATCAAGTTTACAATAAGCTCAGTCTGATAGTAGGGCTATTTATGTCCCTGACTGGTCAGAGAGGCTCTGCCAGACCCTTAATCCACATAGGGACCCTGCACGTGGATTCTGGGCTCCCACAGTCCTCCATCGCCTTTTGAAAGTTGGATGGAACACTAGGAATTTTGGCACGACTTGATGTACATGTGCATAGTGCTATGCAATACTCATGTATTAAATTATTCATGTAAACTAGAAGTAATAGTGTTAGCAGAAAATATGACTTATTTTATGTTTGCCCTAAAATCTCACCCATAAGTGCTCTGGGTGGTGAGAGGGCAGGAATGGAAAGTTGATTATTCAGTGTAATCATGAATTTCCATTTCCACATATTTCCACATATTTTTATCCAATCATTCATTTTTTTTATACAACTTATGGAAAGTTTCAAATATCAAGAAATAAATAGAGATTTTAAAATTTGAGACACCACTTTTCTCTAATACTCATTCCTGACTTTACAAGTAGAATGTTCCAGCCAATTCAAGGAAGGCCTGAATTTCAAAAGAGTATGGTTTCCAGACCCCTGTGCTGATCCCCTATGACCAACCTTTCAAGCAACTATTGTACCCACTCTTTCTTTCAAATGAACAGCAATTTAAAATGAGATGATTTCATTCAAATGAAGGCTAGGATGCTATTTCCAAACAGAATGAATGCAAACTTGGTATAAACACATAATATGTATGTTTTTCCATTTTAATAGTCTCTTAAATGTTGACACAGTGCATTCACCTTGAACTCACTCATGAAATAGATGCATAATTTGAAGCATGTTTTCCATTAGAGAGATTATTGTACATGGAAAAGGAAATAACTCCCTTTGACCTTCTATGTATATAGGAAAAGAAAACTGGAGCCCTTTGTGTAGATTTTGCTTAAAATTTTGATTAAAAGATACCATGGAAATCCCAAGAGTACTCCATCCAAGGTACAGGATTTGAAATGAGCATATTGGAAAGAGATTCAGTGCCCAAATACCAGTTTTAAGTATCTTTTCTTACTGAGCTATATAATAAACAATCACATCAATGTAAAAACCAGCCATTTCCTGGATAATGGTCACATCTGGTTTCCAGTCAAACTTAAATCCTTGCCTCTACATTTGGTTAATAATTCAGTTTTAGAGCCATAAGAAAACTAAGTCCAACTCCTTCACATTACAGATGAGGAAATTAAGACATAGGGAGATTTCTATTTAATAGCACCTACTAATCCTTCCAGTCTTGGCTGTAATTTTTCTCCTCAGAGTGGCCTTCTACAGCTCTTGCTATCACCAACAAATAACGACCCTTTGTCATATATTTACAAATCTCCTAACATTTGCCCTTACTAAACATAATGTATCATCCTTTAACTGATTTCTTGATTTTTTTGTTTGCATAGAGTCTGTTGCCATCAATTAACTCTTCTTGAAGCTTCATGAGTTGGATCTCTACCATATAGCAAATGTCGGACCCATAGAAGATGTCCAATTAATATGGAATAACTCAATGTTTAACTTACTCTTCGATGCAGCTTAGCTAAAGTAAATTGTGAAACTGAAATAAAAAAGCTAAAAATATTTCAAAGGATGGCTAGAAAAGACAAAGCAAGTACTCTACTGAAATGAACAGAGACCTAGAGTTGGAGAATCAAAACAAGAGAACACACACAGCCTTCTCACGTTGAAAGTACTGAGGGAAGCATTCAACCCTCAAGTGATAGTATCAAAGAGTCTACGAAGTATTCATTAGTGTTCCCTAGCTTCTAATATCCACTGCAATGGCTACACAGAACTCACAAACAAAATCCATCACTAAAGGGTTACTTATGGAAGCTCAGAAGTAATACTGATGAGAAATGCTTGGAATTGAGTTATTCATCAGAACATATTATGAAATTCTTTCAGGCCTGTTGGAAGCCTCAAGTGGAAGGCATTCAGCTCAAGCACTGTGGGTCAGCAAACCCAGGTCCTTAAATTAAGTGCTCAGAGGCACCCACTCTGACAGTCAGATTTCTACACAAAAGTATCCAATTTCACTTGCTCCGGGGGCTGGGAAGTCTGCCAGTCTGTTCCATACTCTAATCTGGTTATTCTGCTACTCTGATATTATAGCTTTATCCTGGATCTAGGAGGTTCGCTGCACAGGGATCTTGGGTCCAAAGGACTTGATCCACTCCTGGTTCTAGCTGGTAATGAGATCCTGCCCCCTACTTTCAAGAGGACTCATTTTATAGACAGAAGGATGACATTGCAGGAAATTCTGTTCCCAATTACTCAGTGGTGAATCCTATCAATATCCCCCCCCCATCTTCTTACCAAACCCATGAAGGTGGAAGTTAGACTTTGGCTAGAAGAGTCACATAAGATTATTCAGGATCCCTACAGATTCTAGGGACAAACTATTAAAAGATGCAGGAATTATCAAAAGGAATATTCAGTTACTGTACCAAAAATAATTTGTTAACTTGCAACAATTTGAGGGCTTAGCAGCGAATCAAAAGATGATGGCACTGGGCGTTGGCTGGAATAACAAGAGTGATGAGTTTATGTGCCTCTCAATAGGCTAAACCAAGTTCACTAACATTCTCTTAGCCAAAGAAAGCTAATCAGCCAAGTCAAAACTAGTGTGAGAGGGGTTACCAAAGGCCATGGATATAAAGAGGCCTGAAAAAAAATTACTACTTAACACACGTGTAATTACTGCTGCTACATATTTTCCATTTCTTCATCAGATTGGGGTTCATGTCCCCTCATTATAAACATTCCTAATTCATGAATTATTTTTTCTTGGTCCTCAATGTCATTTTCAATTAGGACCAGTTTTGTTTATGCTCTAACCTATTTGCCTGCACTGCCCTGCACTAGACAATTACATATCACACCCAAAAGTTTGTAAATATGTTGACTATTCTCACTTTTGATCGATGAACAAAAATTTCATAAAAGCAGTGAGTATTACTCATCAACACCATGTATGGTTCTGATTAATTCACTTTGTCACTGTCCTAGATAATAAATTTACTCATAATATACCTCCCTACACGCCCCCCCCCACACACACACACCACCGAAGGAGAAAGAACCACCACTCATGCCCCTTTATCTTCCAATTATCAGATCTAATGTTCTTCCCGCATCTGGTGACACAGCCCCTGCCTTTATTGTACATGTCGCATTGATGTCTCCAGGCTTAAACGCTCCCCCTTTTCTCTTCTCAGGTTACTTGTTACCCACCTGGCAGCTCACTTAGAAGCCTGCTGGCTAACTTAAGTTCTAACATAAGCTCAACAGAAGCCATGACTCTGTTTGTCTCGTTACCACCACCCTCCAACACGGAATCCATTTGCAAGTTTGTTATCTAGCATAAATATATGTTCAATCAAAATGCTTTTTATTTTTCTTACATCTAGACTTTTACTATCTTGCCTGGGCCAGCATAATTTACTCCTTATCACTTGACACAACTTACTTAGCATTCTCTCTGTTTTTACCCTTGAATCTGAATAGTGCATTTTCTACACCATAATCGGTATCTGGAAAAACATAACTTATATTGTCCCTCTGCTTCAAGTCTTTTAATAGTTTTCCACTATGCATACGAATACCTATGGTAGTGTACAAATATCTGCTGTGATCCCTGACCTCTCTGCTACCACCCCATCGCCTGGGTCTAGTCTCTTGATCCTGGCGTCTAGACCACACTAGCCTGTGTCTAGTCTCCTGATCCTGGCGTCTAGGCCACACTAGCCTGTGTCTAGTCTCCTGATCCTGGCGTCTAGGCCACACTAGCCTGTGTCTAGTCTCTTGATCCTGGCGTCTAGGCCACACTAGCCTGTATCTAGTCTCTTGATCCTGGCGTCTAGGCCACACTAGCTCGCATTCTGTTGCTTGAGTGCACAGGCCAGTCCTTGTTTCATGGGTCTTATGCTTTTTTTTTTTGTTCTAGCTAGAAGGCTGATCATGTGGTTAGGTTTTATCATAATTCAAGTCTAGTCTCAGATGTCACATGGCCATTCTTGCTAAATTCCCTGCCATCCACTGCCCCACACATAATCCAGCATATCTCTGTTCACTGTCTATCATATCATTCGGATTTTTATTTACAGGACTTTTAAAATTATATCTCTGTGATAAATCCATAAATTCGTAAGATAAATCCATACATACAGAGGACATATCTAGCCTGTTCATTATTTTATTTATTCCATGCTTTTAGAATAAAACACAATGCGTAGTAGATACTCAATAAGTATTTGTTGACTAGTGAGAATAAACATCTCTTTGAATAATGAGAATAACCAAACAAGAACTAACCCTTTTTCATTACGTCGTTTCTGTAAGACGTTTTAGAAAATTCATTTGAAAACCCCTGGTACATCATAGGCACTCCACAAATGCTGCTGATCTCTTCCCCTGTGTTTAAATTATATAATCTTTGCTTCTTAGGCTCTCAGCACCTATCATGCACTCAAAAATTACTACACAAAACAATGAATTTACATGCACGAGATATCATAAACCATGTCAGTATGATATTTAAGGAAGTTCCATTGAAGGCAGTGGTAAAGAAGCAAGGCTCTAGGAATTAATATAATTCCAATTGAAATGTTTCCAATTGAAATTATGATTCTGGCACTGGAAAAAAATTCCCAAACACTTCATTGTGGTTATTCAGAACGTGTACATGGACCAAGAGGCCCAGGTTCAAATGGAACAAGAGGATACTGAGTGGTTTATAACAAGGAAAGATGTGTGTTAAGGTTATATACTTTCATCATTCTATTCAATCTGTATGCTCAGGAAATAATCTGAGAAGCTGGACTATATTTTTTTTAAAGTAGCACAAGAGTTGTAGGAAGTCTTATTAACAACTTTTAATGCAGGTGATACAGCCTTGAAAGCCAGGAGGACTTAAAACAGATAAAGATCAGGGACTGACACCTTTACAACTGACTGTAACAAAAATTAATCTTCGCAACTGAATCAATAGATAACATTGTGAGAATGGAAAAAAAGATAGAAATTTTCAAAGGTTTCATCTTGCATAGCTCTATTATCAATGCCCATGAAAGCAATAGCCAAGAAATCAAATGATGTATTGCATCAGGTAAATCTGTTGCACCAAACCTCTTTAAAGTGTTGTAGACCAAGGAGGTCACTTTGAGGGCTAATGTGCACCTGACACAAATAGTGGTATTTTCAATCACCTCATATGCATATTAAAGTTGGGCATTGAATGAGGAATGTCAAAGAAGAGTCAGTGCATCTAAATTATGCTTCTGGAAAAAAATTAAAATCACCATGGGCTTTCAGAAGAACAAACAAATCTGTCTTGGAAAAGGTGTAGCCAGAATTCTCCTTAAAAGGAAGGATGGAAAAACTCTGTCTCACCTATTTGGGATGTGTTATCAGGAGAGACCAGTCCCTGGAAAAGGACATCACATTCAGTAAAGGAAAGGTCAGTGAAAAGAGAAAAACCCTCAACAGGACGGATTGACAAGAGCTGCAGCGAAGGGCTAACGTATAACAATACCTGTAGGGATGGCATTGGACCAGGTAATGCTTCTTTTGGTCACACACAGGGTCCCCAGGAGTCAGGGCCAACTTGCAGATGCTGAGAAACAACCGCTCAAGGCATCTAAGTTCAATTTACAGAAAAGTGTGAAACCATCTCCCATGACAGTTTTTGTCTTCCAGATGTAAGTTGATTTTCCTTACTTGTATCCCATTCAAACAGACAAAAGTACACTGGAAAGGGAGTTTCGGCTTAGCTCGCAAGGAAGATTGACACTCTAGAGGAGTTAGCATGAACCTGTGTCTGATGGAAATAAATTACAAGTTGCAGAAGCAAGGCACTCAGAGGAGGGGGCGAGAAACTGGTGTGATGACCTTGAAGGACAAATGTAATTGGCATTTTTGAGGAGGATATGCAAGTTCCTTGGTAGAACGATTCTGAGGCAAGCTGCTGAGTAGAGATTGAAACTGAGATGCAAATGAACACCACTGTCATCTTTGACCCCTGGAAAAGCTTGATTTATTATAAGCATAGAAAAAAAAGAGTGATCTGATTCCTTGTGTAAGCATACACCTGGCAATAGAGTCATGGAAGGAGCAGGAACAGATTTCTATTGATCTATTTTGTCTCATCTCTCTACAGGCATGCCTAGAGGTTTCTCATGCATAAGGGAGAGTTGTTTATTGAATTGTAGGACATAATTCTTCTGCCTGACACTTCCAACTCTGTGAATCTCTCATATAACATGAACACTCCTTGAATTAAGACTGACTTTTTTGAACCTGGAAAACAAAGTCAAAGGAATAAGGATAAGCATGCGTAATTATTTGCTGTCTTATATTTGGCACAACCAGAATAGAAGGAAAATATTTGTTACTGTCTTCAAGTTGGGTCTATCTTTCATTTTAGGCAAGTTAGCTAGAGAATATTAACTAAGAGGATAACATTATTTGCCTAGATCAGAAAAGTAATTATGCAGAGAATATTCACTCATTCTTAGAGCTTTACTTCAAAAACACGAGTTAGAGTCTAAGCTTATGGACAAGGACAATCATATATATGGCACACTAGTAACATTTATTTTTTTCAAAAGATTTCTATTGAAAACCTGTCAAATGTTCTAAACCTGAGATCATAATGGAGCAAAGAGAACAAAACTGTGTTATGCAGGGTTCTGTATAGAAACAAAACAGGACACTGATTATATATAGGTTTATTCAGCAAAAAGGAAGACAACAGCTAATTAATCCACATAGCAGGACAGAAGGCTCAGTTCAACTCCCTTCCCTGGAACAGTTAATATACTGGAAGTACTTAAACTCATGTAGGCTGCCGGGTCCAACATCAAGGAAGCTGACAGTAGAGTCCTCCCTCAGGCAAGGCAGGCAGAGTCTGCCCCCAGACAGTAAACTGCAGGGTGGGTCAGCAACAGTCAGTAGTTCAGGAGCTTACCAAAGCAGGCCTGGATGGAATATTGAATGAACTCAAGCAATCAAGGTGACAGGGTCCACCAGCCTAAAGCCCAATACATCAACAACATGGCAAAGCAGGTCTCAAAAGAGCCTCAAGCTCTAGTGACATGAACCATGGGTTGGCTTGGCCGACAGGTAGTGGAGCTTCCATGTTGAGGCAGAGAACTAGCTAAAGCAGCAGGACACTGGTCTGATCACCAGAGAGCAAGAGAGAGGGGGGCAGGCCTTGCAGAACCATTTATCTCTTTGCCCTCCAATCAAACTGAGACCTGATTAATCCCACATGTTCCTATTGACCAGGTTGGCACAAAAGGGCACCTCACTTAGGACCTTGCATAATACTTTCCATTATCCAACATTTATTCTATATTAGGAATTGTCCTAATACATTATATTTACATCATATTTCATTAAATTCCCATAACCAGAGGTAGCACTAGATCTTGTGAGGTCTAAAATGAATCAATCTGGGGGCATCCCTTTTTAAGAAGAATACAAATCCCTAAATACAAAATTAGGTTAGATACTAACCTTCTAGAAAACTTATATATGGTAGAGAAGTCTTACAGCTTAATATTTATGTGCATCACTGTGAATCCATTTCTCTTTTTTCTTCTTCTTTTACTTTAAAAAACTATGAGATAAGATAACAGCAAATATTGTAAAATACTGAAAACCTAATGAATTGCACTATAACTTTGGAAGGTACTCAAAATATGACTGAAGGACAGCTGCCTTCTCAAAGTAGGATGCACCATAAGGCTGTGGAAGGAGTAAAGCAATCAAGATTGAAGCCTTTGAGACCTTCATTTGCTGATAGTGCTGATGGGCACCACTAAAAAGGAGAAGAAACAGCCACAAACATCTATTAATAATTGCAACTTGGAAGATGCAGGAAATATGAATCTAGGAAAATTTGAAGTTGTCAAAAGCAAAATGGAATGCAAAAAGATCTATATTCTAGGCATCAGTGAGCTAAAAATTGGTATTAGCCATGTTGAATCAGACGGGTATTAGCCATGTTGAATCAGAAAATCCTATGGTTTACTTTCCAGGAATGACAGGTTCATGTCAAATGGTTTGGCATACAATGTCAAAAGGGACATTTCAAGATCTGTCTTGAAGTACAATGCTGTCTATGATAGGATAATACTATGCACATATAAGGAAACTCAGTCAACAAAACTGCTATTCAAATGTATGCACATCACTAAAGCTGTTGTTGAAGAAATTGAATTTTACCAACAATTTCAGTCTGAAATTGATCAAACATGTAATCAAGTTGCATTGATAATTATTGGTGACTGGAATGTAAAAGTTGGAAACAAAGAGGAAGAAACAGTGGTTGAAAAATATGCTCTTCGTGATAGATACTAAGCTGGAGATCACATGATAGAATGTTGCAAGAAAAATGGCTTCTTTATTGAAAATACCTTTTTTTAATAACAACACAAATGGCTGCTATACACATGGGCTTCTCCACATGGACTGCACAGAAATAAGGTGACTACATCCTGGGAAGAAAATGTGGAGAAGCTCAATATCAGCAGCTAAAACTAGGCCAGGGACTTACGGTGGAATAGACCATCAATTTCTCATATGTAAGTTTGGGTTGAAGGTGAAGAAAATTAAAATAAGTCCACCAGAGCCAAAACACAAACTTGAGTTAATCCCACCTGAATTGTGAGGACATTTCAACAATGAATTTGCAGCATTGAACACTAAGGAGAGGAGAACTGATAAGTTATAGCATGACAATAATGTCATCCATGAAAAAAAATAAAAGGTCATAAAAAATTCAAGAAAGAAAGAAAAGATCAAAGTAGATATCAGAAGAGACTGAAACTTGGTGTTAATCACAGAGCAGCTGAGACAAATAGAAGAAACAATGAAGTCAAAGAGCTGAATAGCAAATTCCAAAGGGCAGTTGATGAAACAAAGTGAATATTACTATGAAATATGTAAAGAACGAGAGTTAGAAAGCCAAGAAAGAAGAACATGCTCAGTATATCTTAAACTGAAATAATTCAAGAAATAATTCAAATCTCGAATTTCAATATTGCAAGATTCTATGGGTAAAATATTAGATTATGCAGGAAGCATCCAAAGAAGATGAAAGAATACACAGAGTCACAGCAACAAAAATAGTCAACATTCTACCATTTCAAGAGATAGCATATGATTAAGAACCAATGGTGCTGTAGGAAGAAGTTCAAGCTGCACGGAAAGCAGTAGCTACAAACAAGCCTTCAGGAATTGATGGAACACCAATCAAGGTGTTTCAACAGGCTGACAAAGCATATGAAGCACTCACTCATCCACACCAAGAAATTCAGAAGACCTGTCCAACTGACTGGAAGAGATTCATATTTGCACCAATTTCCTAATACAGGTGACCCAACAGAATGCTCAAATTATAGAACAATATCATTGACATCAAGGGCAAGTAAAATTTTGATGAAGTTCATCCAACCACAGTAGTAACAATACATGGACAGGGAGCAGCCAGAGGTTGAGGACAGATTCAGAAGAGCACATGGAACAAGGGATAGCATTGCTGATGTCAGGTGGACCGTGGCTCAAAGCAGTGAGTACCAGAAAGATGTTTACTTGTGTTTCATTGACTGTCTGGAGCCTAACAAACTACAGATCGTCTTGAGAAGAATGAGAATTTCAGAACATTTAGTTGTGCTTCAATGGAACCTGTATGTGCGTCCAGAGGTAGTTGTGTGAACAGAACAAGGGAATACTGCAAGGTTCAAAAATCAGAAACAGTGTCTGACAGGGTTGTATCCTCTCACCATACTCCTTCCATCTGTATGCTGAGAAAATCATCAGAGAAGCTGGATTCTATGAAGAAGAATGAGGCATCACGATTGGAGATAAGCTTATTAATAATCTGTGATATTCAGATAACACAATCCTGCTGGTTCAAAATGAGGATTTGAACCACTTGATGAAGATCAAGGATTGCAGCTTTCAGTATGAATTACAGCTCACTCTAAAGAAAACCCAATCTTCACAACTGTACCAGTAGGTAACTCCTGAATAAATGGGGAAAGATTGAACTCATCAAGGACTTCATCTTGCTTGGATCCACCATCGATATTCTTGGAAGCAGCAATCAAGCAATCAGAGAATGCATTGCATCGGGTAAATCTGCCCCACAGGGCCTTTTGAAAGTGATGAAACGCAGGAAACACTACGAGCACTGAAGTGTGCCTGACACAAGCCAAGTTGGACCTTGACTTAGGAAGGCTGAATTATGGTGCTGACGAGGAAGATGGAAAGTACCGTGGCTTGCCAAAGGAAAAAACAAATCTGTGTTTGAAGAAGTCTAGACAGAATGCTGCTTAAAAAGCAAGGATGGCGAGATTTCCTGTTACATATTTTGGACATATCATCAGGAAAGAACAATCCCTGGTGAAGGCCACCAGGCCTGGTGAAGTAGAAGATCATTGAAAAAGAGGAAGGTCCTCAACAAGATGGGTTGACACAATGGCTGCAACAGGGGCTGAAATATACGAAGATTTAGGAGTATGGTGCAGGGCAGGACAGAATTTCATTCGGTTGTGTCCAGGGTCACTATGGGACAGAGCCAACTCAATGGCACCTAACGACAACAACAACGAGATGAGCAGGCGCCTTGATGACACCGGGGTAAATGTGTATCACTGTGAGACAAAAAGTTGATAGCTCGCACACACCAGTTAGTCTACTGAAGAAAAATGTGATAGTCCCCTGTATCTTACAGGGCAGCTCTAAGTTTGATTGTGCTCCCTGGAAATCGATTATAAGATATGCCCAAATACAATTTTTTTTGCCAATCTACATAAAAAGGAAATAGCAAACCAAAAAAGAGATGGGGGAGCTTACCTTATGTATTGCAGCTCAAGATTGGATGAAAGATGGATCATGCCTGCAGCTAACTTAGTTCTGGTATGGGTAGTAACAGTGCACAGACAAGCAACTGCCAGAGGTTCCAGGATGGATTCCGAAGAGCAAATGGAGCAAGGGATTCCAACGCTGATGCCAGACGACTCTCAGCTTAAAGCAGAGAATAAGATCTTTAATTGTGCCTTATTAACTATGCAAAGATATGTGACTGTGCGGACTATAATACGCGATGAATAACCGTGAGAAGAATGGGAACACAGAACCATTAATTGTGATTATGCCGGACTTCTACGTGGATCAAGAACCAGTTGTGAAGAAAGGAAAAGAAGAAAAGCATGGGGATACTGGAATACTGCAAATCTGGAATACTATTTAAAATCTGGAAAGGTGTCTGACAGGGTTGCATCCTCTGACCATACTTATTCCATCTGCATGCTGATCAAATCATCAGAGAAGCTGGATTCCATGAAGAAGAGTGTGGCATCAGGCATCAGGATTGGAGGAAGGCTTATAACAGCCTTCGATACGCAGATAAAACAACCATGCTTGCTCAAAGTGCGGAGGACTTGAGGCACTTGCTGATGAAGATCCAGGATTGCAACTTTCAGTGTGGATTGTGACTCGGTGTAGAGAAGACCACAGTTCTCACAACTGGACCATGGTAAATGGAGAAACATCTGAAGTAGTCCAGGATTTCTCATCTTACTCAGATCTATAATCAATGTTCATGGAAGCGCCAGAAAAGAGACCAAAATATGTGTTACATTGTGGAAATGTGCTGCACAAGAACTCTTCCTTTTTAGTTAGAAATATCTTTTTAATCTTCCATTAAACACATCCGTAGGTATTGGACATTTTTGTGATGCTATCAAAATTAGCATTTGCATTTTTTAATTAATTAAAAATTGTTCCCAACAGTTTTATTGGCACATAATTTATATATCATACAATTGAATAGTTCAATCATTCAGTCATATCGAGGGGGAATTGTACAATCACCACCACATCTAAGTGCATTCCCTCCCCCAGTAGTTAGATTGCCTTTAAAGTGAGTTGTGCAATCATGATCAGTTCTGGCCCTCCACCTCACCTCCTGTCTTCATTATTTACTCCCCAAATCCCCATTCCCTGCCTATCCCCCACCCCCTACATTCCCTATAATACCTTGTGTCAGTTATTATCATTATACATACAGAGAACTCTTTATAGCAGTGGTTCTCAACCTTCCTCATGCCGCGACCCTTTCATACAGGTCCTCAGGTTGTGGTGACCCCCAACCATAAAATGATTTCCGTTGCTACTTTATAATTTGCTACTGTTATGAATTGGGTGGCAAGGGCAGGCGGGCCAGGGCCTGGGGCAGGTGGGCCACCAAGTGGGCACGACCCACAGGTTGAGAACCACTGCTTTATACTATTGAAAAGCAATAATGTTACTTTGAGTACTAATGTGTATCTATCTGACCCAAGCCTTGATATTTTTCATTGCCTCAAATGCATGTGAAAGTTGGACATTGACTAAAGAATTAGTGAATTAGAAATGTGGTGTTGGAAAAGAAAATTATGAATACCACGGACTGCTAAAAGAACAAACAATCTGTCTTGCAAGAAGTACAAGGGTACTCTTTGGAGGTAAGGATGGTAAGAGTTCATCTTACATTTGGACATATTTTCAGGAGAGACCAACCCCCGGAGGACATCATGCTAGGTAACGTGAGGAAGGCCCTCAGTGCGATAGTTTGACAGGGTGACTGCCACACTGGGCTCACGTGTGGGAGGATGTGAGAGTGACACAGGACCACATGGGCCACACGGTGCTTTGTTCTGCTGAGCATGTGGTTGCTGTGGGTCGGAAATGACTTGACGGCCCCTGACAACAACATACTAGGTTAACATTTCAAACAGGGACTTTCCTTGCTGCGTTGAAGTGAGGCAATTCTAAGAGATTTGTGCCTTCCAAGTTGACGTTCCCTTCTAATTTCAAGCTTAAGAGTAAAACTCAAACTTTCCTGAGGCAGCAAAGGACACACAGAAACAATGAATCGTGTAATTAAAGGCTTTCCTAGAAATAACATGGAAACTCTTGTGGGGCTGATACATTATGTTACTTTTGTGCACAAAATGAAAATAGTGCATCTCTAATAATGGAAAAGAAAGTGGCTTCAGTAATTTTAAGAATGAACCCCACTTTCCTTTCTCTTCCTTCTTTTTTTTTTTTTTTAAACATTTTATTAGGGGCTCATACAACTGTTATCGCAATCCATACACA
>NW_022103958.1:29743056-29759024 GCF_000313985.2 Echinops telfairi
ATTTTCTCTGTGAATCTGACTGCTGGGTTAGATCTCCATTTAAACCCCCGACATTAGGTCCTCATTTTCCCCCTCCCTCCCCGCTCCCCCCTCCCTCATGAGCCCTTGATAGTTTATAAATTGGTATCTCTTCCTTCTTATCCACAACCAAGTGTCATAAATTAAATTCAAGCTTCTTGCTTTCCAAACAGCCATCCTTGATACTACAGTCAGCTTCAACACATCTTAATATTTTTCTTTTTTGTGTGTCAGAATATTGAAATATGCAGCAGTCAAGAAACTGAATGATGCATTTCCTTGTGAACATATGCTGCAAAGACCTCTTTAAAGCGTTCAAGTAAAAGCTGTCATTTGGGGGACTAAGACCGTCTCACTCACTGCCATCAATTGGATTCCGACTCATTTTAACCCTTCAGCACAGACTAGAACTGCCGTCTGTGGGTTTCCAAGACTGCAAATCTTTTCAGGAGTAGAATGCCTCATCTTTCTCCTGAAGATCAGTGGATGGTTTTGAACTTCTCACCTTATGGTTCACCAGGGCTCCAAGATGTCAGGTGAGACAAGGCCCTGAAAAAGGATAGCATGCGTGGTAAAGTCGAGGGACTGCAAAAAAGAAGACCCTCTATGAGAAGGATTGGCAAAGGGGCTGCCACCATGGGGTCACACAAAGGAGCAGTTGTGGGGATGGTAGAGGACCAGGCAGTGTTTCATTCTGTGGTGCACAGGCTCACCGAGGGCTCAACCTGACCGGATCACACCTACCAACAACCACAGAGGCTCGTTCACCTGATCTTAGCCATGGTATTGTCAATTATGAGATCATTATCCCATGTTCGTACAAAACATGCAAAAGGGAGAGCAAAGAAAACCTAATGAATTTTAATTATCCTATCAGCAGACAAATTTTACTATGTCATCGATTTTCAGAACAAACAAATTAGTCCAGGAATTTGTTCAGCCAGAAAATTTCTTAGCAGTCTTAGAATATCTCTTACTCTGAAAATGTAATCAGGAGGGAACAATTCTAGAATCACACCATGTTTGAAAAGTGGAGGGGGAGCATGAAGTAGGAAGACCCTCAGGAGCCGAATCGGCAGAATGCCTGCAACAGTGAGCTTCAGCGTAACTACTACTGTGGAGCTGCCCCCAGACTGAGCAGCCCAGCCTTCTGTTGTCCTTGGGGCAGCGCTGCGGCTGAACCAACCCAACAGTCCCCAGAATCAACAGCAGTAAAATAGCATGTTACTATCTTACATGTTATTTAAAGACACTAAGTGCTCTTTCTGCTTTGATCACATTTATTTCCATGACATTAATTGTTTGTTGAATGAATAAGTACATTTGCAATTATCCTCACACCTCATCTTCCCCATTCCTTATCAGCAAGAGATAAGCACTGCATCATGTGCTCTATGGAAACGCCAGCAAACAAACCCACACTTTGGATTTGAAAAAAGAAACTTAAGATGGACATTCTGATTGATCCAGATTGCCAAAGGATATCAGAATGAAATACAGACAATTATGATAAAACCTTGATGGGAAAAATTTTAATAAACTCAGACTTCATCCATTCCTTAATATATGATTCTCTTGCAGGAACCGAGTGACTGTGCCTTGTTGAATTGCCATCAGAACCTCCTCGTGTCCGTTTTTAGAATCACAGACTCAAATGTCGTTAATTTCTAGTGCGATCCAGAGGTTTGGGTGAGGACTAGCAAGACCAAAGCTCATAAAAAGTCAGGGCCCATTTGTGAAATTCACTTTTTAGCATGAAAAAGATCATGTTTGATACTCTTTTGGAAAGAGGAAGATGATATAGACATGAGTAATAGAATCACATCAAAGTTGTGTGACATATAACTTCTAAAGCATTCCTGCCTTTGAATTCTGCTATAGCTTTTTTTGTTGTTGTTCATGAAAGAATAACTTTCAACCTCTGGGTGGTCTTGAACACTGGAGGGAGAAAGGAACGAGTTATCTCTCACCTCAGCAAGATCCATAGTCCTTCTGCTCAGTGAAGAGAACTCCAAGTTTGGTTTGTGTCTGAAAGGAGACATTTATTAAATTAAATAGCTGTAATAACCAACAGATCAAATTCAAGAGCCAGGTAAACCTGATTTGAGAGCCCGGTTCCTCTCTTTGTGAGCTGTATTAAATTTGAATAAGCGATCCCTTCTCTGTAATATATAGATGATAGGATGAACATTTATTTAGATACTGCATCTGGAACACTTAGTAAACTGCATGGTGCAAAACAAATGCTCATCACCATCGAAGTTACTTGAAGAGTTATGATGTGAGTACCTCTACATCATGACCGCCCTCACGGAGGTAAACCGCCATTAGTATTTTTCTTGAGACTTTTGGAACTATGTGGCCTGTTAGGCCAGTTGCAGTTGAGTTTCTATAATTTGCTAACAGTGGGAGCAATTTACATGGATTATCACATTTGCTTTTCCGTGACACTAAGAGGGACACGTGATTGTTTGTGGATTAGAGGTAAAGAAGCTGCGGTTTAAGGGAAACGGTTGCTCATCCGAGCCTCGCTTGCCATTCTCTCCAGCAGCACGCGGTGTCCTGGTCTTTGCTTGGTGTCCTCCTCTCCCCCTTTAGCAACCAACAGCTGTTCATCCTGCAGCTGGCAATCCACCTTCATTACTTCAGGACCTTTCTCTCGACTCCAAGGATGGAGTTAAGGCTTCCGTGTAGTGCTCCATGGCTTCTTTGCTTTCCCCTCTCATCGCATTTATTACAGTGCGTGGATGTCCTTTTAGTGTGTATAAGTTCTGCCTAACTGTGAATCATGAGAAGGCCAAAAGAGATCATTTTCATGTTTTTCTCTCCTTCTAGGCCAGTGGTTCTCCACCTTCCTCACGCAGCGGCCCTTGCATACACTTCCTCATGTGGTGGGGACCCCCGACCATAACATGATTTGCGTTGCTACCTCATCACTGTCATTGTACTACCATTATGAATCTGGTGACCCCTGTGAAAGGGTCATTCGACCCCCAAAGGGGTCATGACCCACAGGTTGAGACCTGCTGTTTGAGGCGCTGACTTGGACACCAGTAGTCCCTCTAACAGGTGTTTTGAAGTGAATAAAGGAGACATTTATAAGAAGAAGGGAAGTGCGCCATGTCTCCCAAATTGCAAATCTGCAGTAGCCATCCACCGTATGATACAAAAGATCAACTCAGCACCGGAACCTTCTCTTCCTCGGCTTGGTAATGCTTTCTTACAAAACACTGTGTCATTCTTCGGCACATCAGTCCCCTCTCCTCTTAATTCCCTGAAGCATTGCAGCTGTGTCTAATTTGAAGCTGAATGTGAAAATAACAAACTAAGGCAAATTTAGATACTTTGTGCCAAAATGACAATTCTATAGTTTGGGAAAATGTGTCTCGGGCTCATAATGTTCATTTAACTTCTGGTTTTCCACTTAGTTATGATGTTCTTGTAATAATCTCCAGAAATAGAAGCTTCTGTTGTTCATTAAGTCTCACCCCCCAAACTCAGAAATTATCTGGCTGCTATGCCTTTCTTGAATACCAGGGAAATATGCACATCAGGAAAATAGCTATCATATTACGGGAGAGACAACCTACCCATGAATCATTAAAATCCAGCATTACGAGAATACTTTCAAACATTTCATAAAATAAAATTAATCCCTGGAAAGGAAATTGAAAGAGTAATATTTAAGATGATATAATTTTAATGAGCATGGTCTGCACCTCATTAAATTTTTTCTCCAGAAAATTCTCAAGCAGAACAAAAGCTACTGGAATAGATGCTGAAATGAGACATCAGATATGAGTGTGTGTGTGTGTGTGTGTGTGTGTGTGTGTGATTTAGTAAGCCCCACGACTCAGCTTGACAGAGAGGACAGCGTGCCTTTTTTGTAGGGAAACCACACGGCAAGAGTTTTGAATTTTTAAGACTTCGGCTAAAATGAGCCTATTTTAGACAGGTGGACTGCCCTGCCACTGTGAGCCTGTCACCATCCTCATGACATTAAATCTTGAAAGATCAAACCCTTATATAGATCAGAACTAGAAGCTCTCAGACAGCTGCTGAACAGCCAGGGGCCCACTCTGACCCACGGCCATCCAGGATGTCCTTTGAAAGCATTGTATCCTGAAAAAATGGGAGAAACAGGATGAGAGCTCTTCAGCACAACAGAGGACCCAGCAAACAAAAAGATAAGTAACATGAGAGCTTTCAGAGTGGTGCGGCTTAGCCCAGTACCACTGGGAGATGTCTTCTCCCAGCTTGCTTGGGGCCTTGGAGGCTGGGGGACAGGTGGCAGAAACACAGAGCATTAATTTAATGAAACCAAAGCTCTCCTCGTGTGAAGAATCAAGTTTGATAGAAGGAACATATTCTTCAATCAATGTCAACAATATTTTCCACAGGAAGCTTTGCATAAGTCCACACGATTTATTGTATGAGCTGTGCTCACCTTCCACAAATCTTTACACACACACACACAGATATATGCTATCCTTAATTTTAAAGACTCTGTTCAACTGTAGTTCTTAATTTGCTGATTATAATCAAGAGTTGATTTACAAACATTTTTTATCACCCAACATTTTTGGGTGCTAACCCAAAGAGATAAATTAAATTCGTTTTTATATTTGTTACCATGAAGAGGAAAAGAATCACTTGGAAATGAGCTGCAAATGTGTTCCAATCAGGCTAAAATCAATACTTCATCCTCATAGATCTTCCTGTACTTTGCTGGCAATTGCGGACAAAATTAACAGCCACGCTGACAGCCAAAATGAATGACTGGACCCTGTTTCCCCAGGAGGGCAGACCATTCCCGTCCCCATGACACCATCTCTATGTTTTGAACACTCTTTGCTCTGGGAAATTATGAGTCAGATATTTCCTGTGACTTAACGTTATGATACCAAAAAATGGTATTTTCATATCATCAGTATTCGGTAGCAGTGTCTTTTTGCAAGGAACTGTCATTCTTTGTGTATACCAGAAGCAAAATTCAATAAAAGCAAATCAGTGCAGACTGGTATTGAATGACAGAGAGAGGTGTCAGTGTTTTGTAAGGCCTATAGGACATAGTCATAATCAGGAATACTGTGGTTGCCCAAAGCAGAGAAATCCATGAAAGGTAACCTAGGTAAAATGTAGTTTAGAGTAAAACTATAAGAAGCAATCTTGAAAGAATCTAAAGAGAAGAAATCAGATACATCTGTCCTAGAGTAACACATTATTTGATAGCTTCTCCTTCTATCTATCTATCAATCTATCTATCATCATCTATCTAATCTACTTATCTATCATCTAGCTCAACCTCTTATCTCACACCCACCTCACAAAGATGAAATGAACTCCTACCCAAAATTTGGATTTGATGTCAAGATGGATAATGCTATACAAATCAAACGTTTATGAAATAAAAGATTTATTAATCATCTAATCAAGTTTTCTGGAGTGAGCAGGGTAGGCTTGAAAGTAACTCTGGAAGTGATCCTAGAGACAAGGAAAGTTCACCTTGCTGTAGAGATTATTATGTCCAGGGGACAGGGAAAGGGGAAGGGTCCTCAGGACTAGGAATTTCATTCCTTGAGCTTCCCAATGGGGCTAGAAGAGGGAGTACCTGGCTTTCTTACTACCGTGTTCAGATGTAAAAGAAAAAGGAAAAAGAGAGTGATGAACTTGAAAACATTCAATGGTCAACCAGCAAAAATGTAATCAGAATCTTTATTACACACTGTCACCTTTGGGTTTAAACACTGATCTCGGGTTCTTTCCGCACATCTGTTCCATGATCTTTGCAGGCTCGCTTCTTCTGCGAGATCCTCTTTTCATTCTCGTGAGGCTACACTAACCATGGCAAGAGCTGTAGGCATAATTCTCAGTGACCTTTTTTTTTTTAAATCGTTTTATTAGGGGCTCATACAACTCTTATCACAATCCATACATACATCAGTTGTGTAAAGCACATTTGTGCATTCATTGCCCTCATCATTCTCAAAACATTTTCTCTCCACTTAAGCCCCCGGCATTAGGTCCTCATTTTCCCCTCCCTCCCTGCTCCCCCTCCCTCATGAGCCCTTGATAATTTATAAATTATTATTTTGTCATAGCTTTCCCTGTCCGACGTCTCCCTTCACCCACTCTGTTGTCCGTCCCCCAGGGAGGGGGTCACATATAGTTCCTTGTAATCAGTTCCCTCTTTCCAACCCACTCTCCCTCTATCCTCCCAGTATCACCACTCACACCACTGGTCCTGAAGGGATCATCCGCCCTGGATTCCCTGTGTTTCCAGTTCCTATCTGTACCAGTGTACATCCTCTGGTGCAGCCAGTGCCTATCACTGAAGGAATAGCTAAACCTTTGCATTTAAGTTCATAAGTGAAAGACACACAAAGAGAGAGAATGAATTGCTTGGGTTTCTACCGGATGAAGTGTCTTCTCTAGCTCATTCAATTCTGTCCAAATATTTAGAGCATATAGGGCAAATGCAGTCTCTCTGGTGTTCTCTAAAGTTACTGGAGGTAGGATACATTTCAATAAAGGGTGTGCTGAGAGGGCTACTCTACTGGCGTCTGTCATATACTAAGTCAAAGCAAGAAGTGCATTTTCAGTTTAAATTGGGAAAGCATGCTAAGAATTTCACACAAAGAAGGTGGACAGACAGAAATATGTGATCAAGAAAATCATGTTTGGGCAATACCTATGGTAATACGCTGTGCACATTAGGCACGTAGTAACAGGTTGATAATTTATTGGATGTAGTGAAGAAAAGCAAAAGATCAGACACACAAGAAAAAGACATACAGAGCCACCATCCGATCAGTGCTTATTGAGCGTCTACCATGCACCAGGGGTTGCTCTAAGTGTGAAGGATATAGGAGGATTCGTAACTGAAACAGGAAAAAAATCTTGTCCACATAGAGCTTTTATAAAAAAAAAGAGGTATAATAAATAAGTATATGGGTAATTTGTGATATGATGTTTTATAGTGAATCAGAGCATTTTTATAAAACTTACTACCAGTACCACTACCAAAATTTGGTTCAATTCTGATTCAGAAACCTATGTGTGTTGGAGTAGAACTGTGTTACATGGAGGTTTCAAATTTTTTGAGAACTAGATCACCAGGCCTTTCTTCAAAAGCACTTCTGGGTGAATAAGTATGCCCCTTGCTCTGTTCAAGTGATTGACTCTTGTTATATTCACAGGTTCCACGTGAGCACAATTTAGTGTTCTGGAATTTCCACTCTTTGCAATGTTATGCACAATTTATTATGATCCACACAATTAAACGTCTTTATAATTTCCTCTTTTTGGTATGTTTCCAGCAAAGATCCATCAGCAATGATATACTTTATTCTATTAACTCTTTCGAATCTGGTTTCGATTTTTCATACTTCCTTGCAAATGTACTGATGCAGAGTTTTTGAATTATCATCCGCAAATTTTTACTTTTGCATAATAGTAATGATACTGTTTTACAATTTCTGCATTCAGCTGGATCACCTTACTTTCGAATGGCCCAAATATTGATTTCTTCTGATCGGTTTAACCACAAAGGCATAGCTGTCTTCCAGATTCTTGACATAGATGAATAAGTGCTTCCTGCATTGCATGTGTCTGTGGAGCTGTCTCAATTGATATTTCATCAATTCCTGGAGCCTTGATTTTCACCAATGTCTTCAGTGAAGGCCGTACTTCTTTCCTTCAAAACCCTTGGTCCTTGTTCATATGCTACCTCATAATCTAACAATCACCTATTCTTGTTGATACAGTGATTTGGTGAACTCCTTCCATCTTCCCTTGATGCTTCCTGCATCTTTCAGTATTTTTATATAATCCTTAATATTGGAATGTGAGGCTCAAGTTTTATTTTCCATGCTTTCAACTTGAGAAATGTGTAATATGTTTTCTCTTTTGGTTTTCTAAGTTCGGTTCTTTGCACATTTCATTTTAATACTATACTTGGGGGCACCCCCCCCCCAAAAAAACAAATTTTTTTCAAAGCTATGTATTTAAAATTTTTTTCAAGACAACCCTACCACATTCAAAGTACTCTCCATTATACTTAATACATTTGTCAAATCTGCGATTCCATTCTTGAAAAACATTTTTCAAGCTTATCTGTTTGGATGGCTGACAGAACCTCCCTCATTTTTTTCTTCACTTCTTCTACATCATCAAATCGCTGTCCTTCCATGTTCCTCTTTATTCATAGAAACAAAAAGAAGTCACACAGAGTGAGGTTAGGTGTGTAAGGGCATGGAGCAAGAAAGGTATGTTGATTTTTTTGCCAGAAACTGGCACATTGAGATGCCTGCGTGAGTAGGTGCATTGTCATGGTGGCAAAACCAGTCCTGTCTGCCAAAAATCAGGCCTTTTATTGTCACACACTGTGCAATCATTTCAGAACCTCTAAATAGAAAGCTTGATTAACAGTCTGACCTGGTGGAATGAACTCCAAATACACTATCCCCCTCATATAAAAAAAAAAAAAAAATGAAAAACGAGGACCTGATGCTGGGGCTTAAGTGGAGAGGAAATGTTTTGAGAATGATGAGGGCAATGAATGTACAAATGCGCTTTACACAATTGATGTATGTATGGATTGTGATAAGAGTTGTATAAGCCCCTAATAAAACGATTAAAAAATAAAATAATAAAATAAAATAACTATGCATATTTTTTAAAAATAATAATAATAAAATAAAATGAGCATCATCTTGATCTTTTATTTCAGTTGATGAGCTTTTGGGAGGCGAGGTGACTATGGCGCCTTCCACTGGCTTGATTGAAGTTTGCTTTCAGAGTTGCTATTTAAGAATAGTACTATGTCGTGTCCCAGTAATGACCTTGGGGAAAAATCTGGGTCACTTTGAAGCTGTTCTTTCAAAGCACGGCATATTGTCAGTCGATGCTCTTTTTGCTGGTCAGTCAGAAGCCAAGGCACCAATTTTGCAGCAACCCTTCTTATTCCCAACCCATCCATGAAAATTCACTGAACCCAGCACCGGGATAGTCCAGATAAATTCCCCAGCGCTTCAATGGTCCATAATCTGTCTTCAAGCACAATTGCACGAGTGTTGTTGACATTTCATCCATCCAGGAAGTTGACTGACATCCAGAATGAGGTTTGTCATCAATCGACATTTCACCTTTTTAAAAAAGAGAAAACCACTCATACCTTTGAGTTTATCCCATAGTGCTGACCTTGTAAGCTGTGTTCGACATCACACCAGCTTCAGCAGGATTTTTCCAGAGCAGGAAACAAAATTTCACAGTCTCATGCTGTTCTCTTAAATAGGTCCAGCACATCACAAAAAAACAAGGTCGGAGTGAAATGGCTTTTATGAAAAAACTCACTGTGACCAGAGAGCACCTTCCCAGGTGACACTACTGGGTGCACGAATGAACTCCGAGCGAGTTGCTGCATGCTCCCCAGCAAGAAAAATGTGCCTACAAGAGCTTCTTTCTGGTGTCAGCGGGATACCCCTTGTACTTTCTCTTCTTAGGCACCCTTTCATATATCCTGTCCAGCTCTTTTACTTCACCATTTCTTCCACTCTCTCGAGCTACTCTACATTCAAAAACAGCTTTTAGATTCCCATCTGGCATAGTTTCCTGACTTTTGAATGGCCTTTTGTTTGCTCTATGTGTTATGCCTGCGGTGTGTCATCCTACAATGAATCTGCTCTTTGGGCATTTGTATTCAGTGTGTCCAATCCATCCTTGAGAGGGTCTCTCAATCCAGAGAAATATGCTGCAAGTCTTACTTGGGCTCTCAAGGACTACTTTTCATTTTCTTCAGCTTAAATTTGAACTTGGATGTGAGCCCTCAAGGATCTGTTCCACAGTTACCCCTGGCCTTCTCTCCGGTGTTATTGAGCCTTCTCAGTCATTTCTTTCCACCGCTGTAGTCAAGATGCTTCTGTGCCTGCTGTCCAGTGAGGTCCACGTGTACCGTAGCTCTTTATGTTACAGGAAAAATGGTATTGGCAATGAAGGCGTCATTGGTCTTCACAATTGAACCATGGGGTGTCCATCTTTGTTTCTTTCAAGTGACGTTTTTTAACTAATTAGGCCTAGTGTTTTCTTAATCATTCCAATTTTTTAAAAATGTGAATGAATGAAGGTTTACAGACCAGATCAATTTTCCACTTAATGACTCATACACATTTTGTTCCACCTCATTAATTTCAATCCCCACTCAGTGTCATCACTTGTCCCACTTCTTCCCTGTGCTTCTTGTTTTCATTCCTTCTTTCCTAAATTTAATGAACTTCATCCTGAGTAAATGCTTCCCTTTTGATCTCAAATAGTTGATGATTTTTAAGTGGGCATACTTCACTAATGTTATTGTTTCCTCAAATATTTTGATGTTAGTTCGCTGAAAATCGACCCATTGGGGTGAATGCAACTAGACATGAAGGTTGACTACAATTTATAATCTTGCCCAGCCAGTCTCTGTCTGACCAATAGGTCTCATCCCAATTGTTTTCTAAAGAGGGGTCCAAGCACTCAGCATGAAGTTTCTCTTTAGGATAAATTTGCTGGCAATGCTGTTCACATCACATGGGTTTTTTGAATGGCTGGTATTTGAATTGCCTTTCTCAATCAAACCTCTTTTAAATATCTACTCTTCTCCAGTACTTAAAGAACACATATTGCTGTGGTCCTTACGCTTATCAGAAGGTCACACTCAGACAAATGATAAAATTAGGGAAATGGGATGCCAACAAAGAGCAATGATTTGCAGCACAGGGAAAGAGCAGATACAGCCTGAAGATGTCTTGTCAGTGGGGAGAGTCAGGGTGGGGGGTACAAGAAGTACAATGATTGAATTCTGATTAATTCTCACAATTCTAGGAGTGAAAAGGGAAGACGCACAGCCCCTTTCAGAAGGATGTGTTCAAGGCCAGGAAATGACTGTGTCTGAAAACAGCATCTCAAGGCTCTCTAAATCACTCGCAACTTAGAAGGCAAGGTCTTGTCAGGAGGGAATTGATTCCAAGGACACGATAGACGTTGTTTTTCATGTTGTTCCTTTCCTTTCTGTCTTTCACACTCTTTCTTTGTTTCTTGTAATCTCCTGGGAAATGCCTTGTCTCTGGGACACTCAAACCACTGCTTCATCAGCACCTGCATCAACCCCCGTGTGGGGCCTAATAGGTAGCATGCCTAGAGTTCATGACGTAGCCGCTCCATGTAAGTAATACTTGAGTATGGCAATGTCCTGAAAACCGCTTTACTCACTCACTGAGGATTGTGAAAATTATTACACTCACCCAGTGCACGGTTTTAAACAAGAAGAATAATTTGAACTCAACTCGATGGCAGGAGCACTTGTGGATCTATGAGCTTTTTTCTGCTAAATTCGCAGTTGGTGAGACAAACCCACCAGCTGCTCCCCAGGAGAAAGCGGAAGCTGTCTGCTCCAGTAAAGATTCCCAGCACCAGAAACCCTGTTTCAATATGGGGTGGGTGGGGATTGACAGCCCACCTTCCCTGCCACAGTGTCCCCTGTGCAGCCACACCCCCTCTCCTTGAGGGCTTGGATGCTTCTGTAATGCTAACAAGGGCACAGAGTTTACATAATTTTTTAACATCATCTCTTCCTTAGCTTTCCCATATAAAACTTAGTTTATAGTAGATAACATTAGTTCATTTTCATTTCAGAACCATTTTTAACCCCTCCAAGAATAGGTCCTAAACTCATCGTGTGAGTCAGTCAACTCTGACTCCTGGTGCTCTCCTAGGGCAGGGCAGGACAGCGCCTGTGGCTTTCTGAACTAACTCTAAAGGATAAAAAGCCTCATCTTTCACCTGAGGAGCTGGCGGATTTGAACGTCTGACCTTGCCGTTAGCGGTCTAATACAGAACCCATTTCAAATTGTCTTTAATCCCGTTAACAATGACTACACCAATGGTTCTTGCTTACTTAGATCACTGATATTCCATACTTCCATACTTGTTTTACTTTTATTCTGCACTTATATAGTCATTTTCCTTATATCCCGGCTCTCATCTTCCTGTCTGTACCCCCTTTTTTGCATACATCACTAGATTAAGGAGAATAATACATTTGCACTTAAATATAAGTTTACACTTACTCTGGCTGATTGTGCCCCTAAGGTTGTTGAAACCCTGATGGGACTGGTAGGAAGTGGAGAAATTGTCATTGCAGCCACTTTTTATTACACAAGAGGTGGGAACTCACCTACTCTTTTTGATTCTTAGAAAGCCACAAAAGTGGGATCTTTGCATATGCAAGTGTTTGTAGAGACACCCAGCAGAGGTGGGCATGTCTGAAAGCGTGGACTGAGGTGCTCCCCACTTGGTGTGCCAGTGAGTGTTTGGCCCTGCGGGGCAAAGCTGCATTTCTGCTTTTCTAAGGCTTATTTTGCAGCTCTGAATTTTGAGCTGTGTTTTCTCAAAATATTATTTATCTTGTAGACTTATATGTTTCCCTTTGATGACATTGCCACAAAAGAAACAACATTTATTAGGGTCCTCAAAAATCTGCTTGTTGTAAAAGTTGCTCCTTATTTTCTGTCCTCCTGTAAATCACTCTCTGTGGTGTTGGGCACCGCTTCCACCATTTCCTTTTGGAGATATTCACCTCTACTGCATTGCCCATCAGTGAGAAAGCTTACAAGTTAAATAAAATTTACTTTAAAATTAATTGCAGAGATTGGCTTTTGCAAATGTGAAAAATTCAATGGTAGCAGAGGATAGATTCTGGAACAGTTTGGTGCAGGCTCTGGCTCCATTTCTACATCATTCTTTCCATTTTGCTTCTTTTTTTTTTTCTTTTTTAACATTTTATTAGGGGCTCATACAACTGTTATCCCAATCCATACACACATCAATTGTGTAAAGCGCATTTGTACATCGTTTCTCAAAACATTTTCTCTCCATTTAAACCCCCAACATTAGGTCCTCATTTTTCCCCTCCCTCCCCGCTCCCCCCTCCCGCATGAGCCCTTGATAGTTTATAAATGGGTATTTTGTCATATCTTGCCCTGTCCGACGTCTCCCTTCATCCACTTTTTGGTTGTCTGTCCCCCAGGGAGGAGGTCACACACAGTTCCATGTAATCGGTTCCCTCTTTCCTACCCATTCTCCCTTTACCCTCCCTGTTTTGCCACTCACACCACTGGTCCTATAGGGCTCATCCGTCCTGGATTCCCTGTATTTTCAGTTCCTATCTGTGCCAGTGTACCTCCTCTGGTCTAGCCAGTCTTGCAAGATCGAATTCGAGTCATGGTAGTGGGAGCGGGGAGGAAACCTTTAGGAACTAGAGGAAGGTTCTATTTCTCATCATTGTTACATCGCACCCTGACTGGCTCATCTCCTCCCCGAGACCCCTCTGCAAGGGGATCTCCAGTGGCCTACTAATGTGCTTTGGATCTCCACTCTGCACTCCCCCCATCATTCACTATGGTAAGATTTTTTGTTCTGATGATGCCTTACACCTGATCCCTTCGACACCTCGTGGTTGCATAGGCTGGTGTGCTTCTTCCATGTGGGCTTTGTTGCTTCTGAGCTAGATGGCCGCTTGATTACCTTCAAGCCTTTAAGACCTCAGACGCTATACTTTTTGATAGCCGGGCACCATCAGTTTTCTTCACCACATTTGCTTATGCACCCATTTGTCTTCAGTGATCCGTTCGACACCCCGTGATCACACAGGTTGATATGTTGTTCCATGTGGGCTTTGTTGCTTCTGAGCTAGATGGCCGCTTGTTTACCTTCAAGCTTTTAAGATCCCAGACACTATTATCTTTTGATAGCCGGGCACCATCAGCTTTCTTCACCACATTTGCTTATTTCCATTTTGCTTCTTGCTTTAACAACTTTTACCTTCGGTGTGCTCATTGTCATGGCAAGATAGCTGCCAACCACATCTAATGCTAGTCACTGCCTAAAGTACAATCAGAAAAAAAGTAAATAAAATCCTGGACTTTGTATTGAATGGAATCTTGCAATCAAGAGAATGGCGTGCACTAGCTGAATTGAGACTGGGTTGCCAAAACCAATCACTGAGCCAAAGGAATGAGGTTATCCTGACTGGTTCGAACTAATCAAGGTCTTCCCTGGAAATGCAGCAAGGTCAATTCACTGAAGTGTCACATGTCCTGTACCATAAATAAAGGGGACAATGGGTGATGGGGAGTCAAAGACAAGGCTCTTCAGAGATAAAACCAAAGGGGTCTCTTTTAATATCTCTCCTTCTTTGCGTTTGTTACTGGCTCCCATCTGCTTGCACGGCTGCACATATTGAATGCCCCTGAGCTTCACCCTGGGCCTTGTCCTACGAAGACTGTACTCTTGAGGATCTCACTTTCTCCCATGACTTCCATTATCTTCAGTAAATAATTCCCAAATTTAGGTCTCTGTCCTTGACTTCGCCTTTCATTTCTAGACCTATTTATTCAATTTTTTAATTTAACCGCTATGCTTGAATGATTGAAACAACAAACTCAGGATCATTGAGTCCATGCTGACTAATAGGCACTACGTGGGTTCACTGAGACTGTATATTTTTATGGTAACATCAGTAGCATCTTTCTCCCACGGAGATTCTGGTGGGTTTGAATCACCAATCTTGTAATTAGCAGCTGAATATGTAACCTATGGCACCATCAGGACTCATTTAAATGTCTAATAGAAATTTCATATTTAGTTTGTATAAAATGGGATTATTAATTCCTCCACTTAACATTTAGTCTTCCTCGTCTATCTGGTCTCATTTAGTTAGTAGTGATAGCATCGCCAGAAACACAAAAACTTCTAGGATTCTTCTCTTTCTCCTATCCCACAGTCCAATTCACGAGGGGAAATTCTGTCAGCATTTTCTCAGAATTACTTTATAATTCTGGCCACTTCCAATCCTTTCTAAACAGACGGCCCCAGTCCAAACCCCAGTGTCTACCAACTGGACACTGCCCAAACCTAACTGGTTCCCTGTTATTGTTCTTGCTTCCCCTGCAATCTACTCTCCATAAGAGAAACTCAAGTATCATTGTAACATTTATATTATGTCATGTCATATCACTACTAGTGTAAAACCTGATAGTAACTTCACATAATACTGACAAGAAAATTGTACAGTACATGTGATTTCCCCAGGCACCCATTGTCCACATCCCCACTGATCTCCAAAAGTTGTTGTCATTGTTTGTGCCATGTCGTTGGTTCCGTTATCCTGTGTATAACAGAATAAGACACTGCCCAGTCCTGCACCATCCTCACAATTGTTCCTGTGCCTGAGCCCATTGTTGCCGCCACTGTGTCAGCCCATCGCAGAGTAACTTCCATCCCATTGAGTATCTTCTTCCCATTGAGTATCTTCCAGTCCTTTTTTTGTTGTTGTTGCTGCCCCTCTAACAAGTGTGGGGCAATCTATAATAGATACCAACACCTGGAGTTTTCCAAGGCACGTAACCTCTAAAACGACACTCTGACTACCAAATTGGCTGAAAGATATTTTGCTCAACTCACATTGATTTTTCAGCTGCCATTAAATCCCTAGCCTTCAAAATATTGTGGATTCTTACATAAAGCCCTGTATTTTCAAACTCTCAAAGAATGTGGCATCATTCCCACCAGGCTCCAATGTGCTGCAACTGAGTAGCTGCTGCCCCCTGTAGGCTGGGTGTGAGTTCTCCCTGTTACCATGTTCCCACAATCATTCCTTCTGGGCATGTTTCGTCCCCAGAAGCCTGTGACGGTGTAATTCAGTAGCAGCTGGCTGAAGATCTGCTTCTATCTTCCTGGGTCCCTATTTGATACAAGAATAAGAGCACGTGGATTCCAACTCATGGTGGCCCTGAGTTAGTTAATTGTGCCAGCCTGGCCGATAATCACATGTGGGTCTGGTTGAAAGGCGGAGGGATAAATGGGTGGTGAAGCCTCGCCTTTCTAGTTCTCGGGTTTCTTGTTTTGTGATGGTTGCA
>NW_022103958.1:29759402-29803427 GCF_000313985.2 Echinops telfairi
TCTCTTATACATGAGTCGCTGTGGATTTGTTTCTCCAAAGTACCTAGACTAATACAGGCCCCATGCCTCACAAAGCAGACCTGCTGCAGATGGATTTCTTGGTTGTAATAGTCATGCGAGCAACAACCCAGGCCTTTCTTCCATCAGCCTTTAGGGTTGCAAGCCTATGGAGAATTACACCATTCAGAGACCCTGATAAGCCTTTGCTAAAATCATCGTTTGTCTTCAGCTGTGTGGTGAATACTCAAAGGGAGGATTTGAGTAGTGAAAGGAAGACCCATTTATACCTTTCTATAAGATGCATCCTACACAATGGTGCCAGGATGAGGGAGCCTTTGAGGCTGAAATTCAACCAGGACTCTGCGTGCCCATCGACAGGTCCTGGGACAAGGCCGTCTCAATGCAAAGGAAGGGCCATCTCTGTCAAACTTCATTTGCCTCTGCTGAGTGAAAGAATCAGCTCGAAAAGAAGAAATATTTTATAATCGATATGTAATATGTTGAGTGGGTAAGTATATAAAAACCAGAGTTTATTGTGGTCGTGATGTGGGGAGAGAAGACATGGTGTTGAACTTAAGAATGATGGAAAATTCAGGAAGATTTAAAGGTGAGGGTTGTGTCATTGAGTTGTACATGAGAGGACTGTAGAAGTGGCTATTGTTAAATGGCCCACATGCTCAGACAAGGGGGCGTCAGAAAGTATTGCACATATGCAGAGATATATTCCAAACTATGTTTAAACAGGTTTTTATGACCTGTGAATAGCTGCAGACAAGGTCTCTCATAAATAAACACCTAATCTCTCCACCAGTCTCTGAAGAAAGATGTGAGCGAATGAAGACAATTTTATGAAGCAAATTGTAATCAGTGGTGAGTTTCAGACTTACCAGCGCCGTCCAGAGAGCAAGGTCCCATCAAAACAGTGCCTTCCGAAGTGAGGTGCTGGGGCAGTTATATTCAGACAGGGTCAGGTCAAATTATGACACCCCCCCTTGGGGATTCTGAAGGGGTAATCCTGATTCTTTTCTTGAAGCCTATCAGAAGATCATGGGAGTCTAACAGGAAGAACTTTCGAGAAAAATGAAAACTGCCTTTGGAAAGACAAAGGCCAGGAAAGGTGCTCCAATATATCCCTGGCTGCAGTACACTTGCTTATTCTGGGAGAATTCCAAAGATTGTCCTGTAAAAACTGCCTGACCTTGTCTCCCCACTTTTCCCCCCAAAGAGCATTTATAAAGAGCACAATCTGAGCCCCACCAAGTCGGCAGAACTGCCGTTTTGAGGCCAGTATAAATCAAAGGGCAGGATTCTTTGGAGAATCGTTAGAGAGATTAGACCAAAGTGGTGAATGTGTTGAGAAATAATACATTCATATTTTGATTTTGATTTACCAGAAATTTCAGTGATTCTGTAACAATTTCTGTCTTAATCTCATACTTAATTAAAAAAAACTATCTAAAAACTAAAAACTAAATTCATTTGTCTCTTGAGATGGATTGATCCACATTTAGAAGTAACTCTGAGGCATGTTTACTTTTTTTTTTTAACATTTTATTAGGGGCTCATACAACTGTTATCCCAATCCATACACACATCAATTGTGTAAAGCACATTTGTACATCGTTTCTCAAAACATTTTCTCTCCATTTAAACCCCCGACATTAGGTCCTCATTTTTCCCCTCCCTCCCCGCTCCCCCCTCCCGCATGAGCCCTTGATAGTTTATAAATGGGTATTTTGTCATATCTTGCCCTGTCCGACGTCTCCCTTCATCCACTTTTTGGTTGTCTGTCCCCCAGGGAGGAGGTCACACACAGTTCCATGTAATCGGTTCCCTGTTTTGCCACTCACACCACTGGTCCTGTAGGGCTCATCCTTCCTGGATTCCCTGTATTTTGAGGCATGTTTACTTTTATGGGATATTCTATCTGTACTTCTTTCAGCACATATCTGTTCATTCTTCTTGTACTCCCTGGGTATCATTAATATTCTTCGCCAACACCATAATTCAAATTCATCCGTTTCTCTGCAATCCTCCTTAGTCATTGTACAACTTTCGCATGCATGCTTGCGAGGTGATTGAGAATATCATAGCTTGGGTCATGTGCACCTTAATCTTCAAAGTTATATAATTCATTTTTAAAACTTTAAAAAGATCTTTTACAGAAGATTTGTCCAGTGCAAGATGTCATTGAATTTCCTTACTGCTGCTTCCATGGGAAATGATTGCAAGTAAAAACAAAATCTTTAACAAATTTACTTTTTTATCCACCTATCATTTCCTTGCTATTAGCCCAGTTTGAGTATTGTTTTCTTTAGTTTGAAGTGAAATCTATACTAAAGGCTGTAGTGCACCATCTTTGGGGGTAGGTGCTTGAAATCCTCTTAGCTTCTCAGCAAGCAAGCTTGGTTGTGTCCCCTGCTTATCACAAGTTGTTAAAGGAGGACAGAGCCTCGGTCCGTGACTTAGATGGATACAGAAACCCAATGGTTGCTCCCAGAGAGAAGCTGGACACCGAACCAGGAGTGACTTCAGTTTTAACTGTTAAATAGCCTCCTTAAAACACAGAACCAGAGTTCCCTAGAAATATTCTGATTTTACTTGATTATCAGGCAACTTTTCAGAATTTCATAGTCTGAAGACTTCACATGGCAAACTAGACAGCTGTTGAATCTGAAACAAGTACATTACGTCCTGTGGTCACTGATGTTGGCATTACTCCGAATGCACTCACTGGGTTTTCTGAGTGACGGTAGGCACAGACTAACCCACAAACCACCAAGTGGAGGAAACCAGACTCTTGAGTGATTTATGAAACCAGTCACACAGCCATGTCCACGTGTTGTGTGCCCTTGTCTCTGGTGTTCATTTTATTTCTGCCCTTTTATATAAGGCTTCTGCCATCTGATCCTTGAAGGGACGTACAGCGTGTCTTGTAAGACCTACTCTTTGTCAGCAGTGTGGCAGCGCGGCATCTCTACGACGTCTTCCTCGCCATTCCGAATGCCTGTTCCTTGTTGCCATTGCTGGCCGTGTTAGTGGAAGAAACAGAAGAGCGCATTCTTGCATATCTTGAGGAAAATTTTTGGAAACCAAGGGCCTCATTACACTTTGTCTAATGTAATTTTCAAAGTAATAAAGGACAGATGAAGCATTAAGGGGAGCTGCTTAGTGGTCACTAGTTGAGCATGCTCTTAGAAAGCTATTGAATTATTCGACCAACTCTTAGGAAAGCTATTCTGAGCAAGCAGAGTTAAGGTTGCCCACCGTTCCTCTCCATCCAATGAGCATCGATTCAAGAAGAGCATAATTTGGGGCACTTGAGAAGAAACAGAGAAGCAAAACATGATTCGTACATTCACTGGATTTACTAGAAACACAAATTTAAATGCAACCAATAAGGCAATAATAAACAAGGCTACCTGGAAATTTTATGTAATTCATCGTCTGTAAGTACAAAGAAAGCATGACATCCAGCCTTCTGTCTGCATTACCTTCCGTTTCAGTGCTACTTTTCTATCTGCATAGCATGTTTAAGCAGTCATGTCACTGCACCTTTGCCCCCACTGGAGTATGTTTTCTGGGGAAGGGCTCCTTTCCGGTTAGTTATTACACCCTTTAGAGTTCATGTCACTTGGGTCTACTCTAGCCAAGAACAAATAATGTGGTGAGGTTGATTTAGAACTGGACATAAGTTCTAGACCTAAACTAGGTAGATCAAAGAATCTCCCTGAGTCTTATGTTTTTTGTATAACAGAAAAAATTAAAGCCATGACCCTCCTTCATTCTGCCTTACATCACTGTGGTAAGAATCAAGTTATAAAAGGATCTCAAACATTTTTAATACTTGTGGTACATCATAAAACACTCATAATATTTCCCTTTTACTAAGAATCTCTCAGAGACCTACCATCTTCCCCCCAGTGGAGGAACCCTGCACCCTTGCACTTGACTGGAAGGGTTATTAGGTTCTATGGAGTCAGTCCGAATCCAGAGCCACCCTATGCATCACAGAAGGAAACACTGCACTCTTCTGAGCCATGTATCCCTACAGTTGCTCCTGTGCCTGAACTCATGATGGCAGCCATGGGACCAACCCATCTCTTTGAGGGCCTTCCTCTTTCTCACTGTCCCCCACTTTACCAAGCATGATGTCCTTCTCCAGGGACTGGTCTCTCTCACAACCTTGCCATCCTTGCCTCTAAAGAACACTCTGGCTGTACATTTTGCAAGACAGATGGCCCTGTCCTTTTAGCAGTCCATGATACTTTGATGATTCTTTTCTAGCACCACCACTCAAATGCATCGATTCTTCTATGATTTTCCTTATTCAATGTCCAACTTTCACATGCATGTGAGACAATTTGAAAAATATGCCTTGGGTCAGGCACACCTTATTCCTCAAAGTAACATTCATGCCTTTCAATACTCCAAAGCAATCTTGTGCATTGTGACTATTTCGTAGATGACAGTATTGAGGTTTGGGACAATGAAGTGTTTTGCTTATACATGAGTAGACATGTGACGTGAAACCAAGTGCAATGCTCTTCCCATGGCATGAGGCAGCCCACAGCGGGAGGACCACGTACAGTCTCTCTGGTGCTAGTGGACTGTAGCTCATGACTGAGAAAGAGGTGAGAAAGCCCTCTTGAGATGCATTGTTATATCCAAATTTCCAGAACATGCTCAGCAAAAAGTAAAATAATGAAAAAGAGGATAACCTCAATATGAGGAGGAGATGTCGGATCCTTAAGTTGCCTCTGGCATTAGGGGAAGACTGCTATTCCCTAGGTCAAGTGTATTCGTTTTCTGGAGGAAAGAGACTAACTGGGTCATACCACTGGAATAAATATTCCCCTACATATAAGAAAGAAATCTGCTTGATGCCACAGACAGGATTTTGAAATAGAAGGAAAGCAAAGGGGAAAAACACATTCTTCCCATGTGACAGGAAATGTGCTCTTCCTATATTTTGCCAACCAGGGACCAGTGGGTCACTTGCCTTGGAATTGCTATCCAAGGTGCAGGAAGCATGAATCATGCATCTGTCGGTCTGTTTTGATTGTGCACATCCTGCTCTCGGTTGGAGCTATGAGGGGGTGGATATGGGAACAATGCCTAGAGCAAGTTTTGTCTTGACATCTGAAAAGATCCAATGATCCCAGGGCACAGCCATCTCCCATCCGCTTACCTTCCGTGGAACACATGACCGTGACCTAGGTCCAGTTTCTCTCTACTCCTGTGCAGCAGCCTACCCAAGGGGTCTGCTTATTGCCGCCCTCCTTCCTAATGGTCCTTCAGTCCCAAGAGAAAATCTGTACATCTTAGTCGGGGATGCCAGGCACTATACAACCAACTAACGGATGACCCACCTCAGCTCTGCTCTCGAGTACACAGGGGACTCACATGACTGCACTCTACTCGCTGTCCGCCAGACACGCCGTCTGGATGCCCCTCCACACTTTGTTAGTGAGGTGCTTCTAACTCGGTTCCTTACCTCCACTTATTGGGGGAACACATCTATTACTTTTTCCATGTCTCGTTTGGTGATGTCTCAGTTTCTATGCAGAAGAATGAATTAAATAAGGAGAATAATATCATTTTACTTATACTGTGTATACAAAATATGATCTTTTTTTAGTCATTTGGTGTTTGGGGTTTTGTTTGTTTCTACTTTTATTTATTTTATTTTTGTTTCTTCATTTATTTACTTTTAGTTTTTATTGGCACATAATCCTCATATCACATAACTCAATATCTTGCTCGTATCAAGAACATTCGTTGTTTCTGTGGAACTCTTAATTTATACCAGGTTCACCCTGGATATAGCAGGAAAAGCCAAACATATTATTCCTGCCTCTCTTAGTATTTATGGCTTACAGGAAAAATGGATCTTTAATATGTGAATATGCAAAACAGGTACCTAATTTCAACTTGTGATGACTAGCATGTAAACATAGTCTGAAATCTGTAAACTGGTATAATAGCTCAATACTTGAATGTGAATATCTTTTGCTCTTTAGAACCTACCGCCCCAATGGGAAAAGCTGTATATTTGAAGTTCTTTCCTATTTGCTCAGATTACATACTATTGCTGCTTCTGCATATAGGTCCTACTTCACAATAATGTGAGCTTAATCTTAAAGGCAGAAGTCATGCCTCATTCATTCTTGTACCTCTGGAGTACAGGGATTTTTCAGCACTTGGCTCAATATATGTTGAATGGAGTAATCGATGGGCAAATATCACAACTCCTGCATAAAATTTAATAGGCAAGACAAGACATGTGCTCTATGTATTAAATAAATTATTTTTTATAGTGTTAACACTGAAAAACTAAAATAATTAGTTACCCCACTGTTTTCCATCTTGGGGTCTTTTTATGTACGACCGTCTCTTCGTGAAATTCATTTTCTGTCTCTTTGTCAGAAAAATCATATTCACTTTTTAGTACTCAATTCCACATGAAAAATCTCCCCAAGAATTCCTTAACCCAGAGGCTAGGGAAGCCCCCATTTGACTTCTAAAATCATATCTCTTCTCTTTCATAGCATCTATCAAAGATGACACTCTCTGCTCCCACAAAAACTTGACGTCTCAGTAACCCTATACGAGGTGGCTCTGACTCAGACTCAAGTCAATGGCAGTGGGTGTGGCTTGGGGTTTATCTCCATCAGAATATGCCCTGATGTGTGGAGAGTTAGGTCTTGGGCTGATAATTGCAAGATCAGTGGCTTAAACTCACCAGCTTATCTGCAAGACAGCTTATCTGATATTTTTGTAAACATCAACTCAAGAATGTCTAGAATATCTGTCATCAAGTGTTCCATTACATTTTTGACAACTTCTGACTTTCCTAGCATTACATTTCTTAGAATTTCCATGTTCCAGTTATTAAAGGAGAATTTCAATAGTTTCTTTTCATTTTGAGTCACGCCATCTCATGAAACGTCCTGAAAGCTTTACTCTACCCACAACATGAAAGTCCAGTCAATGCCAAGGGCAACTCTGGTCTTTCAGTTTGACGTACTACGGTAGATTGGGTATTTCTGTGATACTTGACTATGTCACCGATATCTCAAATATCAGCCGCCGCCAAGATGGACAGGTTTCAACAGGGCTTCCAGGCTAAAACCTCACCATGAAGATGTAATAGGCTGTCCACTTCTGAAGAGTTAGGCAGGAGTTAGGCCTTATGAATAGCAGCATGAAATTGTCAGGTACAGTGCCAGGAGGTGAACCCTGAGGGTCAGACACCCAGAACTGCCATCAAGTCCATGCTGACGCATAGCCACCTCCTGTATGTTTCTGAGCTGTAACTGTTTATGGGAGTAGAAAGCCTAGTCTTTCCCCTAAGGAACTCCTGGTGGTTTCAAACTGTGGACCATGCAGATCACAGCCCCATACGTAACTATGACACCACGCTCAGATCAGAGAAGCCCTCAAAGTAGGACTGAGCAACGGCATTCTTCACAGAGTAAAATGGACTGCAACGAGATGGGTGGATAAGAGCTTCAGGCATCTTCGTTTGCTGTTGGGACATGACTCAAATACAAAGAAATGGCTGCAAACATGAAATGATATGAACATGAGATGATATGATTAATATTAATGATCATATTATATTATTATATTATATTATAATATTATTATATTAATGAGCATATTAATATATGATGTGATTCATGATATGAACATGAAATCTGGGAAGATTAGAAGTCAAAAATGAAATGGAAAGCAAAAAAATGAGTGGAAATTCATAATTGGTCAATTATATGGTTTGTGCTGGTGGAAATGACAAATTCAAAAGCAATGGCATTCCTTTCCTCATAAAACAGAACATTTCAGATCTATCTTGAAATACCATGTTGTGTGAGAGAGGATAATATCTGTGCATCTACAAGGAGATCCTGTCCTTACAACTGTTGCTCATATGCACACACCAACTAAAGATAGTAGCAAAGAAAGTAAAGAACCCTCCCAATGCATTCAGTATTAGCGTGCTCAAAATACATCAAGATGCAGCGATCAGTATTGGCCATAGACGTGTGATAGGTGGAAACTAAGAGGGCGAACCATAGTTGGGATATCTGACCTTGGTGATAGAAACAAAGATGACGATTGCATGATCCAAGTTTCCAAGGTCGATGACTAAATCATTGTAAACACCTTTTTTCAACAACAGAGAGACTTCACAGGTGGACGTTGCCAGATGGGATGCACAGGAATCAAAGGGACTACATCTGTAGAAAAGGACACTGGCTGAGCTTAGTACCAGCAGCTAAGACTGGGCTTGGGACCTGCATTTGAATAGACCATCAGTTGCTCAGATGTAAGTTCAGATTGAAGCGAAAAAATTTAAGAGAGCCAAAGTAAAACACTTGAATGTAGAGAATAGTCCCAGAGCAGATTTGATGAGCTTTGGAATGACCTCAAGAACATCATACGTGAAGAATTAACAGACTCTGACACTTGCTCTTGTAGGTAGATGAGCTCAAGAAAATGGAAAAAATGATGAAGCAAAAGACTTGAACAGAAGACCTCAAAGCGCAACTCAAGAAAACAAAGTATTATAATGAAACGTTCATCAATTTTTAGTTAAAAAGGCAAAAGCAAAAAAAAAAGCATTCAGCGTAGTTCAAACTGATAAAACTGAAGAAGACATTTCAAGCCTCACGTTGCAAAATTGAAAGTTTATAGGCAAAATATTGAATGATGCAGCAAGTGTCAAAAGAAGATGGAAGGAATACAGAGTCACTGTAACAAAACCTAGTTGACATTCAACTATTTCAAGAGGTGGCATGTGATCAAGAACCTGTGGTATTGAAGGAAAAAGTCCAAGCTGCACTGATGGCATGAGCCAAAAACAAGGCTCCAGGAATTGACAGAAGGCCAATAGAACTGTTTGACACTGATGAAGCCCTGGAAGCACTTACTCATCTGTGCTCAGAAACTTGGATGACAGCTACCTGGCCAATCGACTGGAAAACATCCCTACTATTACCCCTTTCCAAAGAAAAGTGACCCAACAGAATGCAGAAATTGTTGGAAAATGTCATTAATATCACATGCAAACAAATTTTTGCTGAAGACCATTCAACAATGGTTGCAGCAGAATAATGAGAAGGAACTGCCAGAAATTCAAGCCAGAGTCAGAGGAGGACATTGTGGATGGCACATGTGTCTTAGCTGAGAGCAGAGAATAAATAGATGATTGCCTATGTTTTATTGACCAAGCAAAGGCATTGAACTGACTGTGTGGGTCATAAAAGACTATGGATAGCATTGAGGAGAATGATTCTTCCAGAACAATTCCTTGTGGGTATGGGTCATGAGTACAGGGAGGAAAAGCAGTCATTCAAACAGAGCACGGTCATACTGTGTGGTTTAAAATCAGGTAAAGTGCATGTCAGGGTTGTATTCTTTCACCGTATTTATACATTCTGTATGCTGAGCTGATAATTAAAGAATACGTACAATAAGAAGAGCATGGTGTCAGGATTGGAGGAAGGCTTATTAACAACCTTCAACATGCAGATGACATCACCTAGGTTGCTGGAAGCCAGGATGACTTAGAGCCCTTGTTGATGAAAATCAAAGACTCAGTATAGACTGCAACACAATGAAAAGAAAATCAAAATCCTCACGACTGGAGCAATATATAGTTTCAATAAATGGAGACGTGATTGATGTTTTCAAGGATTGCATTTTGCAAAAATTTACAATCAGTGCTCATGGAAAGAACAGTAGAGAAATCAAAGGACATGTTGCATCGATCAATCTTCTTCACAAGATCTCTTGAAAGTGTGAAAGATAGAGATGTCACTTTGATGACTAACTTGAACCTGACCCAAGCCATGGTATTTTCATTCACCTCAGATACATGTGAAAGTTGGATATTGAATACAGAAGACCAAAGAAAAATGGATGCATTTGATTGATGGTGCTGTAGAAGAATATAGAAAGTACTATAGGCTACCAGAAGAACAAACAAATCTATCTTGGAAGAAGTACAATGACCCCCCCACCTCCACCCCACCCTCCTCAGGGGGAGGAACAACAGAAACCATAAGGGAAGGGAGACAGCGTTTGGAATAAAATATGAAAACACTAATAATTTATCAAGTGGTTACAAGTGGGAGGGGAGGGAAATAGAGGAGCCAATCCTAGAGCTCAATAGAAAGTAAATGTTTAGAAAATAATGATGCCAACATATGTACAAATATACTTGATACAACCGATGTATGGGTTGTTAAAAGAGCTGTATGAGCCCTCAATAAAATGATCTTAAAACAAAAAAGCAAACCAAATACTCCTTGGAAGCAATTCTAGCGAGACTTTGTCTCATATACTTTGGGCATGTTATCAGGATTGTCTAGTCCCTGAAAAAGGACAAAATGTTTGGTAAAGCAGAAGGGCAGCAAAAAAAAGGCAAAAAGCATGACTCTCAATGAAATGGATTGACATCGTGGTTGCAACAACTGGATCAATGATAACAGCAAGTGTAAGAATGGCACAGGATCAGGACGTGTTTGGTTCTGTTGCACATAGGATCAGTATGCATTGCAACGGACTTGAAGACACTGAACATCACCGCTACAATTCTAGGAGGTAGCGCTTCCACAGTCATTCTGGTGTGCCTATCAACCGAAGGGCTCGTCTTCAGACACATATCAGACAAGTTTCTACTGTTCTTCATAAATTCTGAGCTGGCCTTTTTTATTTTTTTTAGTTCACCATGTCTGTCATACTAGTCTTAGTCAGGACTCACTGCCATTGCATTGATTTCAACTAATTATAGCCCTATAGAGTAGGATAGCCCTACACATGTGGATTTCCAAGATGGTAACTCTTTAGGGGTATAGACGGCCTTGTGTTTCTCCTGAGAAGTTCTGAACTGCTGATCTTGTGATTTAGCAGTCCAAAGCATACCACTCCTCCACCCGGGCTCCAGATCCTAGTCTGGATGCTCCACTGAAACCTATTTCCCATGGGTGACCCTGTTAGTAATTGAACTATTGGTGGTCAATAGTCTACTTTCACCATGACACACAAGCCACTAAAGTACAGCCAAGAGACAAGTGTTGATTTGAAACACATAGGTGCTCAATAAATATTTTTTGCTTGACAAACTTAATTAAAAAAAATGTGCTTTTCCATTTTTTCAGAAGAATGAATAGAAAGTGCCAATATGCAGTGTCTATAGTTACTTATTTGTGACTGACCATCTGGGTAAACTTGTGTCCATTTCTTCACTACTCCTATCTCACCCTAGCCATATATAAAATGAAGGTGCTTGAACATGCATTCCCATAGTCTACTCCATAATATACTGTATGAGACACGTAAAAGGTGAGTGTGACCTATGATTAGAACTTTGACCAGTGATTTTCCATGAAAGTATCTCAACTGCAGAATGTTTACTTAATAAATAGTCTTATGAAACTCAATTCTTGAGATCTTTTAGATCATGAAAGATTCCATAGAAGAGTCGGGAGCAGAGACTTGTTATAGAAAGAGCCCACCAGGATGGAGAGGGGGACTCTCCAATGATGTCTACTTCATTAGCTATTAAAATGAGTGACCAATCCTACATCTGTTTAATCTCCCTTTCTCAGTTGTGTTTTAAATACATTTTTCATGGGAGAAATCAATGATACTATAACCAGAAGAACCTTATGCTCTAGGGAGATGATTGATAAGATTCTCGACCATAAAATAAGAAAAATGTCTCTAAGGTAAACCAGAAACATATAGAAAACATAGACTCAGGAATCTATTTTGGTCTCACACTTAATCCTAACTCCAATCTAAGAACAATTAGTTCTTACAACATGGTGTGCTTGAAACATGGAAGATATGGGTGCTACAGTAAGGCTTGGTAGTGTAGTAAAGGAATTAGATGGTGCCCGCTACCAGAAAAAATAGTGTCAATCATCTATATGAGTCTTCAACTAAGCCCATATGGAAGAAACACACCAATATCCATGATCTAAGGATTGTAAATGATATAGTTCAAATCTGAAGGAGGGAATGGTATCAGAGCTTAAATTGTGAAGTTCTGGTTTGCAGAAGACTATGGATGACAGTGGAAGCCCCGAGAAGCAGGATCTACATATGGAATAAGCCTTGGTGACTTCCTTCTGACCACACTTGAGGGATGGGAATAATCTAGTTATCACAGAGAAAGTGTAGTATAGACAATTATAATAGATTAGAATGATAAATCTGACTTGAATGATTTAAACCTTGTCATTTAATATCCCTTTTGATACACTTTGAGCTTGACCTGGTTTTTAATATTCTCTTTTGTGTGTTTGCTTGTTTTTCAAATTGGGGTTTATCTCTGTTGTACTTTCTTATTGTTGGTAGCCTTCCATACTCTCTGTTTTGTATTTTGCTATGTTTTTCGGTATATGAAACACAGCATGAGTGAATCCATAGAGACAACAACTAGAATAAGGGTTCACAGCGGGTGCAGCAGGGTGGTGGGGGTGGTAATGGGGAGTTGATATCAAGGAGTACAAGAAAGAAGAAAATGTTTTGAAACTTCTTGTGACAAAGATTGTACAACACTGCTTGATATGACTGAATTATTGAATAGGAAAATGGGTGGGTAATAGATACAATGCATTTATGAATGTAGGCAGAAAATAAACAAAAATAATCTGAGTTCTGGGAGCAATTAGAATACTTTTTCCAGATGACTTAAAGAACTCGATAATTTGTTAGAATTAATAAAGTCAGAACCTTTTATTGCTGGAACAATCTTTAATAACCATTTAGGCCAACCAATTTCTTTATCTCACAGAGAAGGAACTGAAGCCCAGAGACAGTACATGATTTACCTTGGACTATAGAGAGAGCTGATGGCAGGTTTAAAACTTAAATAACTCTGATTTTGCTATCTCATTACAACTGGAACTGGGAAAGTTAGCATGCCTTGGGGATTATGCTGACGTATCCCAGCTTGCACTTAGAGAAATAGACATGTCTCCCCTTTGTTCACATCTCCATGAAGCATCGACAGACTGATGTGATTAGTCAGAAAGGTAGCTTTCCTCTGTGACATTCATTCTTCTGCACGTTTTGTGGTTTCATGTAGAACTTCATTTTGACTCATAAACCTGTTCATAAATGTGTACAGTTCTACCTTTGCCTAGACATTATAAAATGAAAACATTTCCCCTAGGCTCTTGTATTAAATTCGATGGTTTCTGTAAATTGTAAAATGTTTTCAAAGATCATGACAATGTCTTCATTGGCAAACTAGGGGATTAAAAAGAAAAAAAGAAGACTCAGGTTCTCTGGGGAAATATATCTTATTTGATTAGATTGGTTTTGTGGTTTAAAATATGGGAAAGTATCATGAAAACTATAATAAAGCCCCTTTGTGAATCAGGAAAAGCAAACATTAGTAATATCTTATATTTGCTTTTGCTCCACTTAAAAATTTTTTTAAATGACAAATTTGAAATCTCTTTTATCCTTTTGCCAAGTGCTCTTTATTCCTTTCCCATTGAGATGCAAGTACAATACATTGTTTCATCCTGCCAGTCTGTCTTGATACTGTCTCCACACAGCACACAGTGTTTTATATTCCATAGATGCAGTTCATCACCATGTCTGTTCTCTTACACTTCATTTTTATCACATAGAACTCATCAAAGATGATTTCCCCAAAAATGCTGCATCATTTAGTACTGCAAACCAACCTGCATAATTTAGTAGTGTGAAAAAGTAAAAAATATCTCAGAATGGTTCCCAAATTGACCCATTGCTATAAATTTGACATTGAAACCCTATTTGAAGTGATTATACCACATATTTACTTAGAATCATGGGGGAAGGAGAAAAAGGAAAATATTTGTTAAATATATATTAATATTCAGGGTGATATGTTTGTGTGATTTGATTTAATCATTGAATTAGGGACAAACTGGCTAGCAGCAGGGCACACTACAAAGGACCCGAGGGTCCCCTCTGAGTCCGGCAGCTGTTCAGATGCTGTAGGCGGACTGTTTGAGAGCGGAGACTCTGGAGCTAGACAGCTTGGGACTTCACGGCCTGACTTCCCCACCTCAGCTGTTGGGACCTTGATAAAGTGTCTGGCTTTTCTGTGCCTATGCGTCCTCGTGCACAAAAAGTGATAACGGTAATATCTACCCCATGGTATTATTGTGCAGTCTAAATGAGTGAAAATAAGAAAACTCTGAGAACGATGGCTCGCTTTGGGTCATTTCTCAGAGCCCTGTAGAAAAGACTAAGGCGCCCTGGTGCTGTCGTGGTCACACATCGGGCTGCTCCCTGCAAAGCAGCAATTTGAAACCACCGGCAGCTCCGAGGGAGAAAGGCGGGGCTTTCTACCCCCGCAAAGAGCCACAGTCTCCGAAACTCACAGGGGCACCTCTACCCATCCTAACGGGCGGCTGTGAGGCGACATTGCTGCGATGGCCTTGGGTTGGGTTTGGGTTGACACAAGAGGCTGCTTCCTGGCACTCTCATTCACGCCTCCTTTATGGTATCACCAAAAAAAAATAACACCTAAAGAAGCAAGCGAGCAAGCAAACCTTGAAAGACAGAACTCAAACCTGAGTAAGAAAAGGGAACTCAAAGGGACAATTGACCAAGAAGACAATGTGTCACAAAGAGGAGAACACGAAGACTCCAAGTCTTGTCCTACCTCGTTGACCGCAGGGCACTGATGTATCTGGAAAGCTCCAAGCGAACTCATCGCATCACGAGCATCTTCATCTAATGTGTGTTGGGCAAAGCAATGAAACACAGCCTCCAAGGGCTTTAACAAAACTGAAAGTCGTTGAATCTGGGTAGGGGGTGATAGGGACAGATTATGCTCTGTTCTGCTGCCTCGCTGTGTGCAGGAAAGTCTTGGAGATGCTTGATTTTAGGAGATGTATAGAGTCATCCTCACCTTCAGAAATAAAGTGTGTTTGACAGAAGTGAAGCAAAACATCAGTGTTGAGGCCTTTTATGAGACCCGAGTGAACAGCAACAGCAATTCCCTTCTAATTCTATCACTGCAGTAAAGACTGGAACCCCCGTGGCTATTTGTGGTGGAACTGGAGGAGCCCAGCCTGTGGGTGAAGGAATCCATGGGGAGAGAGGTGTGGGCCATAGGAAGCCTAGAGGAGGGATACAGCAGGAAGAACATTGACAGAGAAATGGAGGTAGGCTTGGACTTTCCGTCCATCTTCCCTTCTGCAGAGATGCAGGCACTGGAGCATCGTGGGAGGCTGCCCCTCGCCACCTGCAGCGTAGACATCACAGGCGAGAAACGTTCCCTCGCTTCAGTATATATATTGAGTGTGCTGAGAGGAGTGAGTGTCCTGGACTTACAGCGTCCACAAGAGCAGGGTCGGAACCTCACCACCATCTCCAACACCTCACAGAGTGTGTTTACTAAACATTTGTCATATGAATAAATGAATTACTAAATAAACTCTAGAAAAGTCACTCACCAGTAGTCCTCTCTATACACAAACACAGAAATAATACATCACAGACAATAACTTACGTATCCATCAAGGTGACAGACATGAAAGGTGTGGATATGTGTGACGTCACGATACTAAAAGATGCACACAAGCATCAAGATAAAATCAGAGGTAAGCAAAATACAATTGTTGAAAGGTGCAAATATTGAAGGTAAATAAAAAGTTGCTAAAGAAGGTACTGATTAAATAGATTACAGGCTACAAAACTCTTATTCAAATAGGAAACTACAAGGGCTTTCAAAAAGTTCATGGAAAAAGTCCACTATCTTTTGGCTCTACCTTGATACCAATTTTTTTGAAACCCTCACATTTACATGATATTCTGTTAATGGAAAATAGAGGTTACAGTAGAAACCAGTATGATTTAAAATGTTTAGATGACAAAGTATTCTGAGTTTTCTGTGCATTTTTCATAGGAAAATTCTGTGAATGTTAGCAGTAATTAACTTTGGGTGAAATTATTGATTACTTTCAGACTTTTTTGGTTATGTTTAATACTCTTCTTTACTTAATGAAGATTCTCTAAGCCCCTCAATAAACAAGTACTACTTTTACAGTCAGAAGAGCAACAATGTGATTTAACAGAATATAAAGTCTTCCTACAACAAAAGATCCCTATCCTAGCCCTTTCCCTACTTGGGACTCTTTCTGAAGTTAATCACATCCTGAGACCCCAGTCTTTTGCAAAGAAAATAGAAGGAAGAATAATAAAGGGCCTTGCTATCTGTAAGGCATCTGGGAAGGAAAAACAGGGTTGTGTATGAAAATATATTTTGCAAATTTTGCACATTTCAAACTTCTAGATCGATGCTAATCAGGACGAAGCTGAAGAGCTAGGATGAGAAGGAGGGAGCGAGAATGAGGAGGAGAGAGTGATGACTTCACAGGATCGAGAGAGAAGGACGTGAGCTTGGCCAGTGGTCGTCGTCGGAGATATCATCAGGCCAACCTTCTGAAGCGGGATGTGAACTTTCACGTGATGGAATTTTGTAGCATTTGAGTGTAGAGAACTGCATTCCAGTCACCAAGGTCCGTGGAGGTGGCATGATGATCTCCTGAGGACTTAGGTGGGGTCCCTGGCTGTGTGTCCTTGTGGAGAAGACTGAGAGAAAGCATGTTCTCTCCCCTCTTCTTCCCACATACCCTGACTGGGGAGGACAGGGAGCCTGGCTGGCGGTTTCAAACTGCTTCCTTACTTTGCAGTTAGCAGCCCAACTTGTCCCCCATGTGCCCCCAGGGTTCATAATAAATAAATAATTCATCTAATGAATGCCTTCGATACAATTACTTGGTGAAAAAATAATATAAATATAAAAAACTAAAACATGGCAAATTATAACCATTTATTTCCAGATCCAGAAGATTGCCTATGCCCTCTTGATTGGATCAGGAGTTCCCCTTATTGATCCTCATTTGTTAAATTATGGGAGTCAGCTAAATCATCGCATAAATCCCTTGAAACAGCAAAGTTCTCCCAGCCTCACACGTGAATGCTATATAATTGTAATCTTCCCATTATGTGAATCTGCTAAGTGTGGAATCCACTACAGATATTTTATTGGCTATCTGGATAACTTGCTCACTGCCTGAAGATTCGACAAAAACATTAGCATGGAATGCCATGGTACTATTTTACCTTGGGAAAGTTATTTCAACAATCTGGGCTTTAGCTCCTTAACTTATGAGCTGGAAATAGAGGCTCCTAGTAAGGAAAGTCATTGTGGTGCTTTATAGGTACTGTCCAGTCAATTCTATTTCAGGTGGCCAGGCCCCGATCTTAGAGGAGATCCGTGTTCCACAGGCTTGTCCACTGCTCCAGGGTCCAGGACAGGGCATGTGTGTGATCCGTGTTAGGCAGTATCATTGACGTGACATGTTGTGTGTTACTTTAGTCTTTATGCTTAGCAGCAGTCATGAGAGAGCTATTGTTGAAAGATAGTGCTAGACTTAGAAACCTACATCTTGATTTAAAACTTTCTACAGAACTACGTTCTGTGCAATCTAAAGAATATCATGTTCCTCCATTAAATTTCAAGTTGCTAAAACAGGCTGTTTTCCCCAAGAAAAGACATTGTTTGGGGCATATCTACAAGCTCAATTCATGTAAAGACTACAAACTAAATCAAATAAGCCCAAATGAATCTACTTTTTTTTTACAAAAAGGTAAATAGAGCATTTTATTAACACTTCTTTTGCAGCAATGAAAATGACAGTCCACACCTTTTCATTCAACACAACAAAAGCTATGACCACATTACATCACTTTGAGACACAAAGCAAAAGATTTATTGTTCTTAAGGTCAATAATGGCTTGCATGTTTGTAACAAACTTTATGTTGTATATTTGCAGTAGCAGGGCTCCAGTCACTAGCACAATACACGGAACAGATCAGATATCCGGAAGAGCAACTAAGTACACCAAGAATATTCAGGGTGGAATTGGGAAATGCAGTAGTATCATTTCAGAACATTAAAGCGAGCTGATGTTAACTTTTTAAAATGAAAAAGGAATCATTCCAATCACCCAAACAGCTACCATAAGCAAAATGAAGGTAATATACAGACAGGAACTTTTATGCATTGCACTTATTGCTTGGTACACAAATGTTGCAATTCCTGTTGAGTTATATTAAGAAATGACAAGCAAAATGCCTCTTCCCCATCTAAAATTCTATGACTCTATGAAAGTAGAAATTGCAGTCCCCGAACCCAACGTTAGGTGTATGTTATTTTTGGCTTTGTGTGAAGATTGTTTAGTATGTTTCTGTGCATGGATATGTATGATATATAGATATAACTTTAATATAATTACTCATCTTATATATTTTAAACAAATATCTTTTAAATGGGACTTTAAATATTCAAGTTTTCTACTTACACCAGCTCTATTAAATTAATCTTTTCATATTACATATAGCTCTGTGGCACAAGTTTCATATAGCATTTAATTATTAAGGAAGAAAGATGTCTAAATGATTTTATAGTGTCTTTGTTTTTAATATTGCATTTTAAGGGCTATATCTCATTAGTAATTTTTATTAGATTCTTAAAGGTGTATATATCTTTTTTCCTAATGCAAGTTACAACCAGTACAAAGTTGTAATAAAAAATACACTGAAGTCTATTTATTTTTAATATATTTTTTGCAAAAAAGTTATCTGATATGCTACATGAAAAGTTGGATGTTATTGAAATGTAGAGTGCTTTATACTGTTAGGTAAATGAATGGAAGAATGTGAGCCATACCCCTCACTTTGTAAGGTCTTTTTCACAGAAATAAATATTTGTGCCCAGCATATCATATAAAACACTGTAAGATACTCCTTTTAGAAGTCCAACAAAATATCTCACATCATATAATCTCAGTAATTATTCAAGACACCTTGCTAGTTGCTAGCTCACGATATACTTCTCCAATTGAGACAGAGTCCTACTCGGTGATTGACACGCCATAAAAGTCGCCAATGTCTGATGCAGCAACCATGAGAGTTTTACTTTTTGTCAAGCATGATGTTTGTGTGATATCTTGCAACAGTGTAACAAATATATAAGTGCATTTTTCACAATCAATTAGCTTTGGCTTCCTAACTTTTTTGTGTGATATGGAATGAGCCACCTGCGTTAGTTGTGCTTCATTAAATGGTGATGAGTTTTAGCTCCCATGGACCCAATGAGTAACTACTTGCTTGTACAGTTTTGACCAGTCAACCTGTCAATCACAAATGCAAGAACGGATGGCTGGAATGGAAATGATGGGTTTCACAACTTCTACAGATTGCACTTGATGGTAACTTCATGGGATTGTTTTGATTTCATTTTTACAGCAAGACTTGCCAGGTTGATATGTTTACATGTTTACACCACATTTTTCAAAGTGTTTGTGCAATCACAATTAATTTAATCACGAACACTAAAAATAAATCCATCCGTTAGCTTTGTTATGAATAATCATGTGGGTCCTTATAGGTGTATGTGTCTTGAACTTCTTCTTGTACAAATTCCTCTTTCTTTTCCCATCCATTGGGCCAACCTCCATTTGCCTGTGTTGTGGCACCATAGGACTTAGTGGTACCATAATTTATATAATTTTGAGTAATGTCCCCTGTTTCCTCATCAAGTTCATCTTCATGAATGAATCCACACTTTTCTTCACTTGTTTCTTCGGGGTCTGCCCAGGGTTGCTTCTCTCCTGAGGCAAATATTGCGTAAAAGATAACTCCACCATAGTGGACGAGAGCCGCAATCAGGAAGACATACTGCCATTCTTCTCGCGACTGCAGTAAGGAAAAGCAGCATTTTAAGAGCAAACTCCATGTCATTGAAAGCTTTACATCTTCACTGAAAACATCGTTATCAATTTCTTCATAAACACTAGCTTAAAGGGAAACCTAAATTCTGGCCAAATGAACCAAATGCCAATAAAACATAACTTTCTAAGATATCATGATTCTCATTATTGAATTTTAAAAATTTTAAGTTTTGAAATACGTTTTCAAATATATATTTGGTCTGTTAATTTTTAGAAAATCATAATCTCTCCTTTAATTTCCATTGACTTAAATATCAATTTTGCCTACTCCTTTTATTATCTTCTGGTAAACTCTGATTGTGAAACTATGTAAAAGCGGATAAGTTATAAAAAGCTATTTCCATCGGTAACTGCAAAGGAGTCTCTACTGAGGTTTATAGAGAGAGCTCAGAAAGCTTCTGCCCGTCTTTCCTGCTAGTCTAACAGTAAGAAGATCTTCTCCATACCAGGAGCTTACCCAAAAAATGTTAAAAGATGTTGAGAAGAATTGCTAGGGAGATATTTTCTCCTGAGTTCTGATCACCTTCCTTATTTAGAGGTGAGGTTACTGCCCCAGTGAAAGATTGCCAAAGATATATTAACTATTTCCCCAATCATGGTAGAGAATCCTCTACAGCTGAATATCTATTTGCTCTCTCTTACCTTGTTCTTTGTCATTGCACCAACGATGATCGGACAGACCATCCCTGACAATGTGCCAACACCGTTCGAAATGCCCATTAAGATACTGGCATATCTTGGAGCAATATCTAAGTGGTTAACATTGAAACCTGAAACACACACACATAAGTTTTCACTCAGATACTCTGAAACCTCTTCGAAATAAGTGCCTATAAAATATTCTCTACTGTACTCACCACAACTCCTTACAAGGGACTAAGCACCGAGCATGTGCTTGGTCCCTATGTTCTGATGATTTAGCTCAGGGATCTGATGAGAATGGAGTGAGGTCTAAGTTCTCACCCAGTGTTCACCTATCACATGGCTTAAATAATTCTCCTCCACAGGGAGGAGAAAATGTTCTAAGGCTACTTTTGTTTTTGTTTTTTGGTTAGGGGGGTATAATAGGAGGGAAATTCACAGGGAAAAGTGAGTGGGATCAAATCTAAATCACTTTTAGTTTTTCCTTTTCTTACTCAAGTATGCAGAGAACACATTTCAACAGTTAAAATACCGAAGAGCAAAGTAGGAAATATATCTGCTATCATAAGCTAAAACTGAAGACACTGCAGGTAAAAAAAAAAATCTTACCAGATATGGCAAATCCACTGAACCCCACAGCCAGGACCAGGAAGGATATGGCCACCCCTCGAGTGTGGGAGTAGCCCACGACCAGGAGGAGCGTGGCTTCCATTCCAAAACCTGCCCGAACGAACACATGGAAACAACTGAGAAACCCATGTACATGGTACAAATGAGCCTCCGGTGCTAAAACAGCCATTCCTATTGGTCTAGCAATTCCACTGCAGGGACTATATGTCAAATAATACTAGTCACAATATTGGATGATTACCAATTATGATGATTGGTTTTCCTAATAGTATTAAAACAACAAAAGCAACCAAAGGTTTCAATGATGAATGAAGGATCAAGTGATTCACAAAGAATAAAAATGATAAGTTATTATGGATTAATGAGGAGTTTGAAGTGAGCTGGGGGATGACTTTAAATAAATAAAGCACAGTTTTAATTGCAACTATATACTATGACATACTTAAAATGTTTTCATTTATGTAGCTAAGAGCTGAATGAAGTAAAACCATGGACTTAATGCCATTTTATACATACCACCACAATTCATGATCTTTCTCACGGTAGTAGTTGAAAGAATTTGCTTGCTTCTTAGAAAATCCGCAATCTGACCTCCAATAGGCACGATGATTGTCATGACCAAGTGTGGAACAGCAGACAGCATGCCAACCTGGTGACAAGCAAGGAGAGCCATATAAATGAGCATTCAAATGTGAATCACTTCATAATCTTGGTTTTCTGAATCCAGCATGAACTCCGTACAGACCAAGAAGAAGAAAAAAGGATCTCCAAATGACTGTGTACTCATCACTGGATAAGCAGTAACTCAAAGTCACGAGCCAAACTCACTGCCTTTGAGCCAATGCCAACTCATAGCAACACCGCAGGACAAGGTAGACCTACCCTTGTGGGTTCCAAGCCTGTCACTCCTTATGGGAATCGAAAGCCGTGCCTTTATCCCATAAGTAATAGCTATAATATGATAAAATTTAAAAGCAGTGTCAATTTGTTTTGGCCCCTTTATGTTTTCCAGAAGAAAATACTTATTTATTACTGTGTTTTTGAGTCACGAATAGTGTTTATGGATCCACCATCCTTTATCTTATCACAAAATGATTCATATTTGTGTCCAGTTTACATTTTCACATATATTTTCACAGGTTGATGAGAGGGAAGGAAACTGAGCGTAGACCATGAGAAAGAGGGAATGGGAAAAAGAGAGCGAGCACAGAGACATACATTGTGAAAAACTGAAGCAGTTGTATTTTTAGATTCATAATAAAGTAAAACATTTCATTTCATCTTAAATATATAATGTACACACATATCTTATGGGTTTCTAGCATCGTTTTAATTTCTATATACAGTGAGTACAGAAAAACCAGATCAATTCTTCCGTTAACCATTTCCTGTTTCAAATAGCAGTGCTTGGTCACAGGACTACACAGTGGTATATCATCTCTATATTAATGTTCAACTAAACAGCTTATTTTAAAACTTAGCCAACTACCATTTGTTCAACACGTGCTCTTATTTTTACTATTAATTATGTGAAAGACACCTTTCTCGGAACCATGAAAGCAGGACATGTGAGGGAAATGCATTTCAAACATCTATTACTACATACAAATACTTGGTAATGTAGGACTCAATGTAGGGATTTTCTAACTAAGGTGCACCGTGGTGAAATGTTCCTGGCATGTGACATGGACACTACTGTTGTGTACACTTATGTCTTTCCAATTAGATTAGTGAAAGATTGAAACAATGATTCTGTTTAATTTTACAGTCATATCCAGAATAGTGCTCATGGAGTTGGGTTAGTGTGAGGTTTAATTGAAGCAGTGAAGCCCTAAAATAGCTTGGAGTAATCTACTTGTCTCTTCATCCCCACGTGGAGATTACTGTTATTATACTTCCATTTTATTGATGAGGAAACTGACACTTAGAAGGGGTCAGTGGTTGTCAGAGCCACGTTTTGTGTCCGTTACTCTGGGAGAGGCCAGTCCCTGGAGAAGAACATCCTGCTCAGTCAAGTAGAGGGACAGAGACAAAGGGCAGGCTCTCAAGGAGATGGATTGACACTGGGCTCAGGCATAGGAACAATTTTAAAGAGAGTGCAGGATCCAGCAGGGAATCATTCTATGTGCAATGGGGTCGCGGTGGGTGAGAACCGACTTGATGGCACAACAACATTCCAATCCCAAACCCCAGCTCTTACTCTCGGTGTGAGGCACCACTGCTGTTGGAGAGATACAAATCAGATAGAACCAGACAATATACGTGAATGTACTCAGAGCAGCTGAAAGCCTGGCACTTAGAAATGCAATAAATATGACCCAAATAAAGCTGTAAGCTCACTAACATGAGGCCAAACACCCCTGCTTTTGTGAAACATCTTGGGGAAAAAATAAAGTGGTTCTTTACCCTTAATTGCAGTAAGGACCTTTAAAGTAATTAATTTATGAAAGGAAATCTTCAAATCATTCAGGAAAGCATCATGTTAGAATTTTCATAGAACTGCATGTGACATTTATAATAAGATCTCAAACCTACTGCCATCAAGTCAGTTCTGACTCAAAACAACCAAAGTTTTCGCAACCATAAATCTCATGGGAGCAAATAGCCTCTTCTTTCTTCCCAGGAGCAATTAGTGAGTTTGAACTTCCAACCTTGAGGTTACTAGTCCAATGGTTAACTGACAGCAACACCAGAATAAAAGGTTGATAATGACTTGATTTTCCTAAGGCCATGTAACTGAACTATATTTTAATCAAGAATCTGTGATTTCTCAGGTGTCCTTAAATTGAATATTCTCTGCTGTTTACTATCTACTCAAAGAAACATTTGATGACTTCATCGATTTATTCCCTTAGCAAAAAGACATATGCCAAGCTCTATGAGAAATGCAAAGAGCTAACAATTGAAGCTGAATAGACATAAATTTGGGGATATTTTAGCCCATTGATTTGACATTTGAGCATATTGAAACTCCTGTGTCCTTAGGCAATATACAAACATATTCTACATGTGATCTTAGTAGACATTTAAAAGTTCCTAAAATGTACTCAACTGTATTCTCAGCTTTGGGTGTACTATGAGTAATCGCTTGCCACAAGATCAGAATGATCAAAATCTTCTTACCATATAATTCATGATACCTGCACAACTGTTTGCTCAGGCAATATTGGGAGAAAAGAACATTCGCTGGCATAAGTTAGCTCCGGTGACTAATGACCCTGCAGGACAGACTAGAACTGCCTGTGTGGGGTTCTCAGGCTGTAAATCTTGATGGGAAAAGAAAGCCTCGTCAGTCCGCCAAGTATGACTGGTGAGTTTGAATGACTGACCCTGTGGTCAGCAGCCCAAAGGATAACCCATTCTGCCACCAGGCCTCCTTAAGGCTTTGCAAGCATAGGCTTCAAGTTTGAATCTATAACTAACTGCTTGATTCTTCATAAAACACCCAGGTTCTGAGGCTTTAGCTCACCCTCTTCTTTACTTCTCTGGGTCATCGCCTAGATTTCCTTGTTCTCTATCGATCCCTATTTGGTTCAGAAACCTGGCTGATTCCCAGGGCCAAGAGTGGCCATGGAACACTATTGTCGTCTCTCAAATCTGAAGCTGGATGTGAATGAGTGTCTCTTCTTTGTGTCTGGCTCCTACAATCCAGTTCCTGGTTAATTCTAGCATATGCTTCCTCCTTGATATGCCATTCTTAAGGAGCTAAGCATATTACAATCAGCACTGGTTATATATCTGTAAGGACCCTGATGTCACAGTGGCTATGTGTTGGGCTGCATCCCCCAAGGTCAGCTGTTCAAAACCACCAGGTTCTCTGAGGGACAAAGACAGACTCTCTACGGTGTAAAGAGGAACAGGCTCAGAAACTCACAGAGGCAGTCCTCCCTGTCCTATAGGGTCGACATGAGTCCGCATCGAGTCAATGGTAATGAGTGCTAGAATTCTGCTTTAATGGAGCCAGTACGTCTGGACTGCGTACTAAGCCAAAATGATGTGATTTGTCTGTAGATCCCCAATCTGACACAGGTAGAAAAGAACCCTCATGTGCATATTTTATCTCACTTGAATTTTGCTAAAGCTTTGAAAGAAGGCATTAGTACCATTACTTTATAGATAAGAAAATTAAGACTGATAATTAACCAGACTATTTCCCAAGATTATGTATTGATAACGTGTTGTGGAGCTTGGATTCAAAACTGGGCTCCAAAGCTCATGCTTTCTTCCCTCATCACTATTAGGGCTGATAATTGATGAGGATATTTCCCAAGACTATGTACTGATAGTGTGTTTTGGAGCTTGGATTCATAACTTTGCTCCAAAGCTCACGCTCTCTTCCTTCATCACTAACTCTAAACATTTTCACATGAGAGGTATTTTCCTACTATATTTAAACCCTTCAAATAAATCTATTTACCCAAGATTTTAGTTAAAAATATAACAGGTGAATTAAATCAACCCATCTGGTTATTATAATTAGATTTTTCGAACTGTCACTGCTTTTATTCAAGTATTTTCAAGTAACTGAAGCCAAAAGGCCAGAGTGACCACACAGTTTTATTAACATCAGTAGGTTGCTTCAATCCCCCCCTTCATCCCTGTGATATCTGATGTTATTAATAGCCTCTCAGTGTCGCATTCGTCCTAGATTATGGAAATGGACTAACACCTCTGGCAGCCTTTGTTGAGCAGTGTAACACCTCTGAGAGCTCTCTAAGGGTGCCCTGCAATGTTTGATTAGTTCCAGAGAGAAGAGCCCTGCCTGCAGCAGCCATTCCTCTTAGTGATGGAGGAAACAGTTTCCTTAGAAACAGGGATGACAAAAGGGCTCTTAGAATAGCTGCTCCTAGACTTGGATTTTCTTTAGTCCCAGGACATGGATAGTCTTTCACGTATAGGCATAATATGAACAGTGAACCCAGCTGGATTTGTGCAAAGACATCAAGAGAAATGGTAAAGCTATTGCCATTACCGATAAGTGTATTTAGGGCTGAGCAAAAGGCCTAGTACTTAGATGGCATTTGATAAATACTTTCTAAATGCTTGACTGAATATATGGTTTAAATGAAGTTGAATGGCACAGTGCAAAGAATTTAAATATCTATCAAAGGATCTGGGCCTAATTCTGATTATGTCATTTATTATCAGCATGATCTTCCATAAATTAAATGCCTTCCGTAGTTTCGGATTCACCATGTGTTAAGTAGAAAGGATGACAGCCATCCAGTGGCCAACCAGACAAGGTTGTTCATGGATCTGAAAATGTCTCATCCATTCCAAGCTTCTATAGAAAAGAGTATTTTGTTTCATTTTCTCTTTATCTAAATATCTCAAAAGTATTACATTTCCATAGGCATATATAACTGTGACACTTAAAAATCTACACTATAATTAGTAACTTATTTTTTAACTACCCCACCAGGCTGTTAAAGTCATTGAGGACAGAGCATATTTTACGTCTGAATGTAACACAAAACTTAATATATTATGCTCAATAAATGCTTGCTAAATTGAATGAATCAGTACAAGACATTTTCTGGATATAATTCTCTATCTTTCTGTCTTATTTTTTTCTAAACAGATTTCTTAGAGCATTGGAAATGAAGAAGAAAGAGCTAGATTTATAATGATATGAATATAATTTTGTTAGAATGGAATTTTTTTTCCTTATGATGATATTGTTATAGGCCTGAGACTTAAAGACATAGTTATCTACAGGAAGGTGATACTGCTATCCATGATAATTGGGATGTCAGCCCCACAGAAGCAGGGACTAGTTCTGTGTTATAGATATTTCCTGCACCAAATGTTTCCCAGAAGTTGTATTTTATTGAATAAGCAGAAAATAAGAGAATGAATATTCATAAAACTTAGAAGATAAAATCTTGGGAAAAAGAACTTATTCAATTAGATATTGCAAAAGTAGGTCACTATTTAAATAACTACACACACACACACACACACACACACACACATACCTTGCTGATTTCAAATCCAAAGACTTCTTCAAAATATGCTGGCTGACTAATAAGCAGTAAGTAAAAAGTCCAGCTTCGGCAGAAGTTTGCCACAATTATTGCATAGACAGGCATAGATGTAAAAAATTTCCTCCAAGGAGTCTTGAATTTCTGCAATCCCAAAAAGAGAATGATTCTGATCAATTAAAGTTTGTTTTGTTTGACTTAAGTGGGTACAACAGTATTTCACATCTTCAGGATGAGTATGGTTGGAGATAAGGAGGCTGTAGGATGGTAGCAAGCCATTCATTCCAATAGTCCCTGCAGGCCAGGATGTCTAAACAATCAACAGCTTCTGAAAAACTTCAGTTCATCAGCTTCTCCACTGATGAAATTGTTCCAGCATTCAGACTACGCAAAGTTACATGTTTCTAATACAGCAAAATACAGACATCTAGAGTACTGGTTTTGTGTTTGTTTTTATTTTATGTTTTTTGTTTTATTTTAGTGATCACTTAAAATTCACTGTCAAATCAGGGACCTCATAGGTATCCTGGGGGACGGACAACCGAAAAGTGGGTAAAGGGAGAAGTCAGACAGGGCAGGATATGACAAAATAACAATTTATAAATTATCAAGGGCTCATGAGGGTGGGGGGAGCGGGGAGGGAGGGGAAAAATGAGGACCTAATGCCGGGGGCTTAAGTGGAGAGGAAATGTTTTGAGAATGATGAGGGCAATGAATGTACAAATGTGCTTAACACAATTGATGTGTGTATGGAATGGGATAAGAGTTGTATGAGCCCCTAATAAAATGATTAAAAAAAAAGATTTTCCCCAAAACTTTCTGAAAATGTAATATACCTGGGAAGAGAAAGTGATGACAAAATAAAAGATGCAGCAGTAACTCCAGAACCTACTTATGCAGGATTCCACTCTCCATCTATAAATAAATTATCTTGATAGCCAATGGGTAACAAGCAAGGTTCAGAAAATTCAAAAATGAACCCAGCTAGGTGATAGAGGTTATCTATCTAGCATGCTATCTATGAGTCCATCATAATGAGTTATTTATGATATTCATAATTATTTGAAATTTATAAAATTTAGGCTACATTCAAATTCAACAACCTAAATATGATTGGTTCATTAAAAGCTATTTAAAATTTTTATTTAGTGTACTTAAAGATCTTGCATATTCCCAAATATAAATCCACTATTTTTAAGACTACTATGTCTAAATTGTCTCTTGTATATCAGAACAATTTCTCAATTACTTTACTTTAAACAAAATAGATCTATGTACATATATTTATTTGTTAAGTATTAAGACAGCAGACAGACATTGGGCCTCTACTCAAGTACTCCCTCAAAACAAGAACACTTTGTTCTAATAACCTGGCATTCTGCGATGCTCATCTTCCCAGACACAATTGCTGAAGACAAAATGGGTGTATTAGTAAACGTGGTGAATAAAGCTGATGGTGCCTGGCTATCAAACGATATAGCATCTGGGATATTAAAGGTTTGAAGATAAAAAAAAGCGACCATCTAGCTGAGAAACAACAAAGCCCACATGGAAGAAGCACACCAGCCTATGTGATCATGAGGTGTCAGTGGGATCCGGTATCAAGCATCAAAGACCCAAAACAAAAAAACCCTATCTATGTGAATGAGGAGGGGGAGAGGAGACCCAGAGCTCATCTGTAGATAATTGGGCATTCCCCTTATAGAAGGGTCACAAGTAAGAGATGAGCCAGTCAGGGTGCAGTATAGTACTGAGGAAACATACAACTTTCTTCTAGTTCTTTAATTCTTCCTCACGCCTTCTCCCCACCACTGTCATGACTCCAATTCTACAAATCTGGCTAGACCAGACCATGTACTCTGGTACAGATAAAAGCTAGAAACATGGGAAATCCAGGACAGATAAACCCCTCAGGACCAGTAATGAGAGTAGTGATGTCAGGAGGAGAAGGGAAGGTGTGGGAGAAAGGGGGAACTGATCACAATGATCCACATATAAGCCCCTCCCAGGGGGATGGACAACAAAATAGTGGGAGAAGGGAGACAGCAGTTGGTGTAAGACATGAACAAAACAATAATTTATAAATTATCAAGGGTTCATGAGAGGGAGAGGGTGGGCAAAGGGGGGAAATGAACTGAAACAAAGGGCTCAAGTAGAAAGAAAATGTTTTGAAAATGATGATGGCAGCATACGTACAAATGTGATTGACACAATGGATGGATGGATGAATTGTGATAAGAGCTGTATGAACTCCCAATAAAATGATTTATTAAAAAAATACCACCTGAGGATGAAACAGTAAAATAAAACCACTTCACTTAAATGCTAACTTGGAATATTTGACCTATCCAGGTTAATAATGGATGCGAATAAAACCACTTCATTTAAATGCTAACTTGGAATATTTGACCTATCCAGGTTAGTAACGAATGCAGCAAGACATTTTTGGGACAGATGTTGTCATTGTTCTTCAAGGTAAGCTCTCAAAATTACAAGTATAATTTATGGCTGTAATTAAGTTTTTAAAAGAACACTTCAAAAGCAATATAATAAAGTTATATTGTACCGCCACAGGTACATATAATTCAAAAGAGAAACAAAACAAAACCCCAAACCTGTCAAAATTGTATATAAATGAATACTGTGGCATGCAAGAGAAATGTGCAGTTTTACAGCTGTATAGATGAATTTTAAAAGTGCTATTTCCCCAACATTTCAATGTGTTCCCAGAAAATGGTACCAGATGAATACATTTATATCAAAGAAGATAAAAATAGCCGGCTATATAAAGGCTGCATTATATTCCATAATTATTAATGTAGTCGTATTAATATAGCATTACGATTTTCCAGGAAGTGACTTCGAAATACTAGAAGTAAATAACTTTTCCTGTTAAGGGCTTTCTTTTATGCAGGGCAAGACAATCTCTACCAAGCAGAAATCTTTATTCTTCTGGTTGTAAAGCACTTCATCAAATTTAAAAGTTTCTAATTTAGTGCCTTAACAATCACTAAGAGCCAGAGTGGTGCATTTGTGGAAGCATTCCACTGGGTACTGGCTTTCATGGGTATACTAAGTTTATAAAAATCAGAAAAGTGTTGTTTATGATCTGTCCTTTCTTCTATATGCATGTTAAATTTAAATGTTTTCATTTTAAACAAAATAAAGAGATATTAATGTGAACTGCAATGTGTAATTTTTCATGGACTCCATACTCAGAATAAACAGTTATGGGAGATACATACTAAACCAAACAGTTGTCCTGGCATTGATTCCGTCTCCAAAAAACCTGAGTTTTCTTTTTTTTCTTTAAATCATTTTATTGGGGGCTCATACAATTCTTATCACAATGTATACATACATCCATTGTGTCGAGTACATTTGTACATCTGTTGCCATCATCATTCTCGAAACATTTGCTTTCTACTTGAGCCCTTAATATCACCTCCTCATTCCCCCCCTTCCTTTCCCACTCCCTCCTCCCTCATGAACCCTTCATAATTCATAAATTATTATTATTTTGTCCTATCTTACACTGTCCAACGTCCCCCTTCACCCACTTTTCTGTTGTCCATCCCCCATGGAGGAGGTTATATGTAGAGTCTTGTAATTGGTTCCCCCTTTCTACCCCACCTTCCCTCCACCCTGCAGGTATTGCCATTCTCACCACTGGTCCTGAGGGGATCATCCATCCTGGATTCCCTGTGTTTCCAGTTTCTATCTGTACCAGTGTACATCCTCTAGTCTAGCAAAATTTTAAGATAGAATTGGGATCATGATAATGTGGGCAGGAAGCATTTAAGAACTAGAGGAAAGTTACATGTTTCATCGTTGCTACCTTGCACCTTGACTGGTTTATCTCCTCCCTGCAACCCTTCAGAAAGGGGGTGTCCAGTTGCTTATGGATGGGCTTTGGGTCTCCACTCTGCACTCACCCACACTTACAATGATATGATTTTTTGTTCTTTGATGCCTGATACCTGATCCTTTCAACACCTCGTGTTCACACAGGATGGTGTGCTTCTTCCATGTGAGCTTTGTTGCATCTGAGCTAGATGGCCGCTTGTTTATCTTCAAGCCTTTAAGACCCCAGATGCTATATCTTTTGATAGCCAGGCACCATCAGCTTTCTTCACCACATTTGTTTATGCACACATTTGTCTTCAGTGACCTTATCGTGAAGGTGGGAATCCACTGATGTGATTTTTTGTTCTTTGATATCTGATACCTGGTCCCTTCTACACCTCGTGGTCACACAGGCTGGTGTGCTTCTTCCATGCGGGCTTTGATGTTTCTGAGCTAGATGGCTGCTTGTTTATCTGCAAACCTTTAAGACCCAAGATGCTGTATCTTTTGATAGCTGGGCACCATCAGCTTTCTTCACCACATGTGCTTATGCTCCTATTTGTCTTCAGCGATCGTGTTGGAAAGATGTGCATCATGGAATGCCAATTTAATAGAACAACGTGTTCTTGCATTGAGTAAGTACTTGAGTGGAGGTCCAATGTCCATCTTCTGCCTTACTAAACCTACAAATATATGTACATAGATCTAAAACCCTGAGTTTTCATAGTAGAGCTGTGCTCAAGAGGCTTGCCATAGTTGGTTTTTTTGAAGTAGATCTTTCAACCTTGCTTCTGCACCCACTCGGTGTCCCTGAGTTGGTCTCAACGGATAGCAACCGACGTAGTAGAAAAAGACTGCAGAAGAAAAAAATACTACTACCTTTTCCTGAATCAGCCTCCAAATCTTTCCTGTTTGAGTTTATTGTTGCAGCCACTGTTTCAACCCATTCTGTCAAGGGCCTCCTTTTTCATGGGTCCTTTACCAAGCACTTTGCTCCAGGAACTGGTTTGGACAGGATAGCATGTTCAAACTACCTGAGGCAAAATTTTAACCATCCTTCGTCCTAAGAGCATTCTGGCCGTACTTCTTCCAAACAAATTTGTTTGTTCTTCTGTGGCAGTCCATGTTATATTCAATATTCTTTATCAATATCCATTCAAATGCACTAATTCTTCTGTAGTATTTCTTATTCCTCTTGCAGTTTTAATATACATAAGGAGCCATTGAAAAGATCATGGGTTGGGTCAGGTAGGCCTTGTCCACAAAGTGGCATATTTGCTCTTTAACACTTTAAAAATAGGTCTTGTGCAATAGATTTGCCCAATTCAATATATCATTGACTTCTTTACTGCTACTTCCACAAGCAAGGATCGTGGATCCAAGTATCATGAAACAACTGAGAACTTCCCTTTATCATGATATTATTGATTGTCCCCGTTGTGAGGATTTGGGTTTTCTTTACGTCGAGAATACGCACTGAAAGTTGTAGTCTTTGCTCTTCATTAGTGTTTCTGGTCTTCTTGGCTTCCAGCCAGTAAGGTTGTGTGATCTGCCTATCACAGGCTGTTCATAAACCTTCCTTCAATCTTCCTGCAGCTGCACTTCATATTGCTCAGAGCCTGGGACGATTTGCTCAGCTCACAGACTGAATAAGTATGGTGAAGTATGCAACTCACCGCACATACGCCTACCTTTCCTTCCCCTTCCCAGCTGCTGCTGTAAGTGCCAGGGTGCCATAAATAGTTCAGTTCTAGGTTACTGGCTGAAAGGTTGGTGGTTCTCCCCTACCAGAGACACCTAGGGAAGTAGCCCTGGCCATCCATTTCCAAAAGGAAACCGTCTGAAAATCACAACGAGCAGTTCCGCTCTGCTGAAATATGGATGACGTGACTCAGAATAGACTGTCATGACCAATAACAAGCACACAGTGATGACAGGTAGGAGCAGCAGAGCATCCTGCCAATCCCCTGACTTCACAGCTGCACACCCACAACTTGTTTTGTGAATAGCCAGTACAAGAAAGAAATGAACAGTCCATCCGTAGAAGGAAATTCCAATGCCAGCCCATCCAGCTCAGGAAGCAGGAAGCAAGGATTTTTGGTTTCTTTGTTCTTAACTACTGATGTTTAACTTCTGAATGGACTTTTTATTGAAAACTAAACCAAGCTCAACAATAACGTGTAACAAACTTTTTGTTTCTAGAATGAGATGTCAAAGATAAGCCACACACAGCGAATGGAGGCTGGATTCAAAATAGGGAGGGAGAATCAACTTGCAGAAAGTAGAAGCAGATGCATAATGGATCATCACTTTCTCCAACCAAGGCCTAGTCCCTCAAACACACAGCATAAAGACACTGAGTTACTAATGAGCTTGCTGAATTACAGGATCTAACTATACCAAATCATTAACTAGCTTTTGTCTCTATTTAATATAATGTCATATGACTATTCATTAGTTAATATTTAGGTGTACTCATTTCATATGGACTAAAGTGTTTGCATTAGGCAGATTCTAAGAAACCAAATTCAAATCAGAAAATGCATTCCCATTATCTTTGCAATAGTTGACCTTCATGATAAAAAATGGAAAAAAATACTGACATTTTATTAATAAAGTCGCTAAATTATGCTAAGAATATTTTTGTGCCAGTTGTCTGTTGTTGAACAACTCTTGATTGAGCGGTTCCTAGATCACATATATAATCATGCACATATAAAACGCACATTTAAAATATTCAATCAATAAAATATCCCTTTGAAGACATTTGGTGATTTGGAATGTCCTGTATTTTAATATGAACAAATATTGATTGAATATATTTAAATAATATCAAATGGCTTTAGAAAAACTTGATCATATTTGTAGTCATTACTATAATCTAGAGCAAACTGTAAGATTCTCAAAAGATAAAGCATGATACAAGAAATTACAGACAGAGGAAGTAGTAAGCATTCATAAATAACTCATGGAATATGGATGGATTTTTGAAAACCATGATTGATATCAATTAATTTTGTTGAATAAAAGCTCATAAACTAATTTGGCTGGTTGAATGGAGGTAGCATGGGGAATAAGAATAGAAATATACACCATAATAAAGTTCTTACTTCCATTGCACCTAAAAGATTTGCACTCTCTCCAATGCTTTCTTCTATGTACCTACGTTCTTCATCGGTAATAGTAGGATGCTTTGCAGGACTCTCATAAGACACCAAAAGCCAAAACATGTACCAGACCATTCCAAAGCTTCCTGTAAGTAAGAGCATAAAGGGAGGACATCAAAGAAAGCTTTAAAATCATTTTGCTGCAATAAAACTACAATATTCTTATCATAAAACCATTGAGGAGAGCGGAGGACTTAAGATCCTCCAACTAGCTTTATCCATCTCTCCTTGTTTTTTACTACTAGATTTCAAGCTTCCTGAAGACTGGCCCTGTGGCTCTCGCTCTCTCTCCTCTCTGTTAAAAACTGTATGGTACACAAGAAGCAATCAATGGTTTTCAGATGGATTCATACATCCAATAAGGATTGCCTGAACAGTTACTGTTTTTCCAGGCACTCTGCTAAGTGTGGACTAGATGACAAAAGGCATACTTCCTGTCCTCAAAGAGGATACTCTGAGAGAGAAGATAGAGAGGAACCCTTTTATTCTTTGTCTGCTTGAATATATGAAAGTAATCGGCATTTCTAGAGAAAAGATGCTAATTCCCTTTTTTTCATAGTCTCAGATTTAGGAATAGGCTACTGAATAAAATCCAGCAGATTCTTTGAGCCCAAGTGACTATATTACATGAAAGAAGAACCTCTGAAATTAATGTACTAATATCTAACATTTTATGTGATCATATACTATAGTATTATTAGCACATGCTATTGTATGCTATTGCCATATTCACACAGATAAAATTTATAAGTTCCAAGCCAATAAGATGCCTGCAAGGTCTGTTCCTTTCTTTACTATTTCACCATGAAAGCATATAAATAACAAAGAAGCATTAGTAATAAAAAAGAATTTCTGGTGATTTATTCTAATTTCCCCGCAGCCGAACATTTCATTGTTTCCTTGTGTTCTTCTTTTGTTCCCTTGGGTAACAGTCTAAGTGCCCCTGATCTTTATAATACTGCTTTCTGCTTGCTCAATCTTGACCAAGTACTCCTTAATACCACAGCTTCAGCTGGGACATTCACCTATTAATTACTAAATATGGCAGCAACTGCTACTGCAGTCATAATGTGAAAAGCTGGAATCGTGTAACAGTTACATGACTCTCCCAGTTTCAAATCCTGACTGTGCCATTCATAAGCTACCCAATCAAACCTGAAACGGAACCTTTTAAAATGTCCACTATAAATGGCATAACAATTTCCATTCTACCAGTTTGTGGTAAAGAAACGTTTAAAGGAGAGAATGCGTAGAGCAGCCAGCACCGTGCTTGACACAAACGTAGCATTCAGTAAAGGAAAGTCCCTATCATGCAGTGACAACAACCATTACCAGTCACTAAGTGCATTCTGTGTCAGGCACCGAGCGAATTGTTTTGTATACATTATCTTTTTTAAAGCTTAGCTCACGATGTCCCAAACCAAAAACCAAACTCACGGTCATTGCGTTACTTCTGACTCATGGTCCCCCTCTCTAGGGTTTCTGGGGCTGTAAATCTTTCTGAGAGGAGATGGACTTGACTTTCTTTTAAACCCACTATGTAGGATTTACTACATTTTAAAATATGACCGATGAATCTTGAATATGTGGCCCAATGACCCTGTTTTTGTTAAACCTAGAAATATGTTATTATAAAATGATCTAACATTGACACTTGGATTTTGCACCATTCAATGATAAATATTGCATGAGGTGTAACTTGAAATAATGAGATTGGTCTTCATGAGGAATTTGGACAAATTGGTATTCTTAAATTCATGTCATATCTTCAATTAAGTAATAAGTTAAACCATCAATCAGAGGAGTTTCTGAGTGGCCAATTCCAACTTTTGATATTTACCCTCTAAATAAATGTGTTTAAACTACTTTGGAAATCTTTTGAAAGTCTTAGACAATGATGGATGAAAAACATGGTACAGAAGCATCTTCACTGGGGTGGGGCAGGGGGGATATGCACAAATAAAAGAATGACTTCTAGACTTAATGGAACCAAAACTTATCCATTATTCTTAAGGTAAGTTAGAAACAGATGCTAGAAATAATATCTAATGTGATTTTTTAAATATAGCATTTTGCTTCAATGAGAACTTTTAAAAATAGGAATGAATCAGCGTGAGTTTGGAAGCAGTCAGATACATCCAACTGCCTGACTTCATCAATCTTCCTGATTTTCATGGCCATCCCTAAAGACAGTATTCATCAGTGACAATGTCAGTTGGAATCCAGCTCTCCTACATTTTTCATTCCCTCATTATTTTTTTAAGGCTTCATGGAGAAAAACACTACAGAGATACTTTGATGTGGAAAGTTTTTAGCTCCTGGATAAAAGGTGATGGGGAAAATTGGTTGGTTGGACAATTTTTTTGGTTTCATTGTCATCATATCTAACTTCAACTTGGGTGCTTAACCCCTGTTAGTTCTCGGGACTGAAGAGCCAAGGTTTGCTGCTGCATCAACTGGCTGCTGATAACAAAACCGAATCACCGCATCAACGCGTCCCCTGCCTTCCAGCTTCCAACCTCTCCAACTCCATCTTGAGGAGGCTGAGCCAGGGGCTAACCAGGAAATCAGTAGCAAAGAAGAGTCACGTGCTACATGATTTATAATCAGGTGTTATTCAATTTACGATTAAGAGATCATTTCGGTATTTTTATAACCAAAGATTATTTGTCCTATGCATCACAAAGTTTCCGTCATCATTGTAGTTACTTTTAAGAACAAATACTGGCGATGTTCAGGAAAGAATACAAAACCCAGTCACATCCATAGACACGGAGTCAATTCCAACACGTAGCAACACTACCGGAGAAAGTAGAATAGTTACAAAGGGTTTCCAATGCTGTGACCTTGACAGAAGCACGTAGTTCTCCCCCAGAGCAGCCAGTGCATTCGCCTTGCCAACCTGTTTGTTAAGAGCTGTGTACTTGACAGCTGTGCCACAGTGCTTTGGCAAAAATAATAGAAGTAAAATATTTTCCTTGAACTTGGAATGTAAGGAAATAATTCTTAGGAAGGGAAAATAAATGAAGAAACACCAAATTATATTCAGTGATAGATATTCTTGCCTGCAACCATTTCTCATTTAGTCTACAAACATTTTCATAACTATCGGACAAAAATGCAACCTACCATATACATAAAATACTGAAGACCAGCCAGTGTACTGTACAAGAATGCCAGCTAACGGCATGGCAATCACGGCTCCGGCATAGGACCCTAAAGCAGAAACAACAGTCATCATCGATGAAGGGAGGCGAGTGAACCAATGGGAATTCTTGACGGAATCTTGTCTTCGAGGTTGAATCATACAAGTACACATTTGTACACTCGAGTGCAAGCATATTCACATCGATATACACTCTCCCTCTTCCTCAAAAAGACACACATATGGATAAATAAGTGCTTTTAAACATTGCAATACTTTTTCAAAAGTCTTAAGAAAGCTATGGATGAAAAATATAATGAAATGCCCCCTCCAGAAAACAAAACAGAACCGAAAAAATCCACAACATATGTACAAATTAAAGGTTGATAGGAAATTCATGCAACCGAAACTCATCGATGACTTTCAAACCAGGATAAGAACACAAACTAGAAATGATATGTAACATTATTATTTAATTACTCAATAATGTACATCTATACACAGGAACAAAGGACTACACAAGCAGATGGCACTATCTATTAAAAATAATAAGCGTATTCTAAGATAACATGAGTATTATGTAAGCCATTCATGAATAGAATGATTTAATGAACAGATTTCTAAAAACACATACTGTACTGAAATTGACATCATAAGATATAGAAGACTATAGTAGAATGAAACAAATGGGCGTGGTGGCCAAAACTATTCTTCATACACACCCATCAGTGAACTTTACCACACATTCAATTCTTAGCCAAGTTTCTCCTAAACTTTTACCCATCGCTACATCTTCACCCAGTACTCACCACAAAAGGAGGTGGTAGCCAATCGACTTCTCTCTAGAGGAGGGGCCCACTTGCTCCATATGCCATGGCAGGCTGGGTAGGTAACCCCCTGCGATGAGAGAAAGGCATTTACTGCCATTCAGGTTTCTGAGTTACTAGAAAATCAACACAGCTCTTCCTCTGATGCTGTTTCCCATCAGATGAGGTCTTAAGGAAAGCTCCCATCCATGGGCCCTCACTACCTCCTGGAAATGCCATCTAGCAAGCTTTCAGCATAGGACAGCTCAGATGGAGCTTATTTTAAGGGACAGATTCAAAATTTTCTCACCCATTAGGTCTTCCTTCCATCTCCATTTTCTTCTAGATTACAGCAAAAACTCAAGAATGCTCAGAGCATCTTTAATTCTGAATAATTTGAGACATTAAGGATGCCTTTTCATGAAGGGTTAAACTCGGTGATTTCCAAATAAACAGGCTCCCTCCACCGGTGGGTGACATGTACAGTAGATTCTTGGAGCTCACACTTAGTGCACGATTAGTCTACACCTTAAGACCGTCAAAGCAATCAGCCTTTTGCCTATTTTTGGATCCTATTGCTTTCTCTTGTTTTGTGGGACACAAGCCGTCGGCCCCTTGAAGATGCAGTCTTCAGTGTCTAAACACTCTCTCTGATCTCCCTACTAGCTCTATGAAAAAGAAGATATGCCTAACCCAAAGCTTTATACGGTGTTCTCTTAATACCTGTAGGCTGGTGCAGTAAAAGCTGATCAGCACGGGAAGACAGAGAATACAGTTGTTGAAGTATGTCAGTGAAGATTAACAGTTTGATCCCAAATCAACAAAGCCTCAGTATAAAACTCCAAAATCATATTAGTTCAGGGCTATCACCAGCAAACAATAGATGGACTAAAAACTCATCACCCCACTGCTAAATCTAAATATACACATTAAAGGAATAAATCATTAAGCTTAGGGACTTAGAACCAGTCTCTGGGGATATACCTAGGTCAACATAATCCACCAGGACTTTGTTCTACATTCTAGTTTGGTGACTATCAACTGGGGTCTTAAAAGCTTACAGATTATTATCTAAGATATGAATATTGGTCTCTCTTCAACTAGAGCAAAAAGGAGTAAAGAAAATTGAAAACAACAACAACAAAGCCCACCAAAATTAGTCCTTTTCTATTTTAGTGTTACATATATACAGCCTAATAATTAATATATATATGTAGATAAAGAAATGTATACAGATCATAACTGTACATCATTAATATGACTATTTCAAAATGATATCTTACTGCAGTTCCATACCTCAACAAGTCCCTGCAAGATTCTAACAAAGATGACACACCCATAATGCACTCTGGCTGCTGAAGGGATTAGCATATTCAAGGTGGAGGTGAGGAGTATAGCAGCTCCAAAGACCCTGAAACAGAAAGCGAGTTACACATGATAAAGTTGCTAACATGATTTCACATTTGATATATAGAGACCTGATTTTGTCAGTTCACAGCAATTTTAAGATAGATTGTATTGCTACAAGAATAAAATATGTTCTGAGCTTGATCGGTTACTCATGTCAAGTTGTTGATTGGACTACCTTAAAATTCTATATTATTGGATACACAAGAAATAAAATACATTTCCAATTCATCTGCTTTCTTCATGAGACCTATTACAAATAATAAATATTGAATGAGTCCTTGTGTAGGATTTGGGTCTATATCTATCTACAATGTAGGCTACTTTTTATTCACACTATTATATCCTATTAGACCTACTGAGCCCAAGGCGCAGTGCCAACTCTTAGTAACAATCACTAAAGGGTTTATGAAAGAATAATGAATCGGTGAAGGAATCAATATGCCTTACATTATTCAACTGGCTGCAACTTCCCCAGAAGCTGATGAGTGAATTACTATTTTAAATACCCCAAGAACTTAATAATTAGATAGTACAGCACACGCTTATATAATACAAATTTATTGTTGCTAGTTGACGTTGATGTATGGTGACCTTAGGGATAACAAAGGGACACGCTGCCAGTTGTGATGTCATCTTCTTGATCCTTGCTGTTTGACTCGTATGCTTTCACCTATTGTGCGAGTCTATCTGACTACAAGGTCTCTTTGTGCTTATTGAACTCCTGTATTATGAAACATGAGGTCCCTTTGTCGTGAAGAATACAGATAAGTAATATTTAATAGATGTGTTTCAGATTTTATTTCATTTGGGGGTTAATTACGGAGGAAGACATTTGAAGTACACCTCCAGCAATAGTCATACACACATAAATTTAAGAAGAACTTGCTAGAAATATGGTACTAATGACTTTCTCCATCATTGAGTAAAAATTCCACTCCAACATAAAGAAGAAAGCAAAATGTTCAATGATATTTATACAGATGAAACACACACATACATAGAGATACCATTACAGGGAACTTTTAGAAGGACTCTTGTAGAGATACTTTGGGACACACTATCTCTAACCAGCTAAACTCTGCATGCTGGGCATGTATTCCCAAGTCAAACACAGAGCTTTGAATTCAATTAAGTTGGCTGCCTCGTAAAAGTGCCGCTGATTCTTTCAAGGGGAACATTTCAATATAATCGTTCAAACATTTGAATTCCTTCACAGTGTCTGATCCTAGAACGGATTCTACAGTCGCAGAAGTCAAAAGAGCCTGGTACAGGGACAATAGCAGACCCACAGACGGGGCAGAATTGAGAACCCAGACGTAGATCCACCTACCTAGGAGCAGTTGAACTTCCACAAAGGATCAAAGTCCATTAACGGAGAAGAGAACATTTATTTAACAAATGGTGCTGATGAAACTGAACATCCATTTTACAGAAAAAAGAAAATGACACTCATACCTAAAAACAAACTCAAAATTGGCCAAAGAGCTAAATGCAAAGCCTAAAAGTATAAAGATTATGGAAGAAAAATAGGGATCAACCATAATTAAAATGAGCCAAAAGAAGAAGGAAACTAGATGGCTGAGATCTACTAAAATTAAACACTTATGCTTACCAAAATACTTCACCAAAGGATTTTTTTTTAAGTACCTACAGAACGGGGAAAAGGTTTGTCAATAACATATTCAACAGGGCTCTAATTGCTACAATTTATAGAAACAACAAAAAGTCAAATGATCTGACTTAAAAATGGGTGGAGTACACAACAGACACTTCACACAAGATAACATCCAGGAAGCTAGAAAGCACATGAAAAGATGCTTTCATTCGCCATTTGAGAGTGCCCAATGAAAACTCCAAGATTCCATCATTCCCTGGTAATAATGGCCCTGATAGCAACCGTGGAGAATATCAACTGCTGATGAGGCTGTGGGGAGACTGGCACTCTCGTTCCCTGATGGTGAATCTGCAAAACAGCACAGCTGCTATGGAAAATAATATGGCGCGTCCCGAAAATGCTGGCAATGGAAATGGCAAGCGGCCCAGAAAACCCACTCCAATGGATAGAGCCTGGAGAAGTGAGAGCTGTAGCATGAGTATCCCTGTGCTGATTGCAGCATTATTCGCAATCACCAAGCAACGGACACAACCCAAGTGTCTGCCGATGAACGGATGGATAAACAAGCTGTGGTACTGGAACACAGGAATACTGTGTGGCAAAGACTAATGATGAAGTTACCGGACATGGCACCACATGGAGGACCTGGGGGACCTTGTGCAGAGTGAAGTCAAACAAACAAACAGAACAGAAAACACTGCATGGTTTATACACAGTGAGAAATATGCTTTGGTTATGAGGAATGGGAAGGAGAATCAATACGTAGTCAACTAGATGAAGTCTAATGAAAAGGTAATGCGCAATCTGGGGATATTGTCCTGTGCATGGCTGCCACCCCCATTCTACCCCTCCCATTCAAGACCTATCGCCAGGGCTGACCACCAAGAATAAGAGAACACGTTCTCACGAAAGCCATTTCTGGACAGCAGTCTTGAGGTGGCCTTGCAGGAGCCCACAGTCAGCACAGCTGCTCCAGCCCTGACTCTCAGATCTCCCATTCCCATCCCGACAGTTAACACCCCTTGCTTGCTTGCGTGGGTGACAGTCAGACCAAACTCTGATCCTGGCAAGGTATATGGCACCTCGGTCAGTAGCCTTCCTCCAAATAATAACGACCGTGTCTCCAAGGGTTTCAGGTTCTTGGACCTAGAAATTGGGAACGATGGATCCTGTTCCAAGTGTCTATGTATAGCAGAAAGACAGCACATTATGAACAAAGGCAAAGGAAGACAGTGAGAGGGAGGAAAGATAAATAACAATCATAGGAAATGCTGTAGCATATGCAATGCTGTAACAGAGTAGCCAGCAGTAGTTTGTGGGTAGTTATGCAGATGAATATACAGTACATGCTAAATAGGTGAGGGAGGTCATGTTGAGTAGATCCATGTACATATATAGGTATGGTGGTGGCTATTTTTACAAACCTGTGTGTAAATACACACCTATTCATATTTATATAATAGACCACCTGGGGACAAAGTTACAGAAACTACTTAGACATCAGGTAGAACCACTGGATTTGAAGGCTAAGATTCCATAGTCTCAGGAGACAGCTCCGTCTAATGGCAAAACAGAGTTAGTAAAAATATGGGTTGACATCTTGCTCTGCTGAGTAGGGCCTTACAGATTTGTGGGTGGCTGTCTAAGAAGTAACTGTCTGTCTCTACCACCCAGAGAAAGGAAGAAACAGAGAAAAACAAACACTGAAAGAAGCAATTAGTGCAAAGGATTCATGGCCCTCTTGAAGAATCACAGTTTCTTTTAACCCGAGACAAGAGGAACTAGACAGTAGTTCCAAGGCCGCATTAGAAAGCTCTGATTTGAATGAGTTAAAAAATATGGATTAGATTTTTTTTAAAAGGAGCAGATTTACTGGTGTGAAAGGGACTGGAGAAGCCCCATGACAATTGCGCTGCAACAGTCTTAAACGTGAAAGTGAAGACACTTCTGGGGACCATCGCTGAGGAAGACACTCGGGTCCTAAAGCAAACCATAGCAAACACGGAGGACGTGCTGCTTGGAACATTTAACAATACAATACCAAAAGCAACACTGACCCCAATCAAAGGTGAGGAGAGCGAGGGGACAAGAACCAAGTGAATGGAAACTGGGACCCCAGGGGGGAACCAGGGAAAGTGCAGCTACATTTCGGGGATGGAAACCCAGGTCAGGGGACATGTCCTGTACAAACTATTGATTGGAAATAAAATTTGCTACATAAAGTTTTACCTAAAGCATAATAAAATGTGGTGATTGATTTTTGTTTTTTAAAGTTGGATTTGTGGATGGAGCCCTGGTCAATACTATTCTGCTACCTTACTTTGAGAAACAGCTTTAGGAACAGCTAACATAAATCAGTCCTTTTTCTGTCAGTAATATATCGGATAGAATATGTTGTTTGCTTGACACAGCTTTGTATCTGCCTGCCCTTCTTAGTGACTTCTCTTCACTGCGGTAAACACTCAACAGAGAAATGTTCCTCTGTGCTGTTTGCTGTTAAACCTTTGGTTTAAAGTCAAAGAGATACTTAATTCCTAAAAAAAAAAATCTTTCTTAAGAGATTGATTGTTCCTATTAATGCACCATACAGGCAGCGATATTAAGTGTTAGGCAATTAGGGAGTTTTCTTTTGGAACTTAAATGTGAAAAATCTCTCATCTGCTTTTCTAAAATAATATGAATACTGTTGTTTTTATATATATATATATATATATATATATATATATAGATGGATGTAAATGTTTTCTTATTTTTGGTTATTGCTGTCAACAGATAATTTCAGCCTCAAGTGAGATTATTTCAACTTTTTTATTGTGGTGACATATATATTATACATTTACCATTTCAACCCTTAAAAATGTTTCACAAAATGAGGACCTAATGTCGGGGGTTTAAATGGAGAGAAAATGTTTTGAGAAACGATGTACAAATGCGCTTTACACAATTGATGTGTGTA
>NW_022103958.1:29803527-29831684 GCF_000313985.2 Echinops telfairi
GGGATAACAGTTGTATGAGGCCCTAATAAAATGTTAAAAAAAAAAGTTTACAGTTTTATTGACATATAAATCATATATCACTCAATTCAATATTTAAATGTATTAAAAAGAGGTGTGCAGTTATCACCACAATCAATTTTAAAATATGTTCTTCATTTTTTTCACTCATCACTATTAGCTCTTGATTTCCCCCAACTTCCTCGCCAATAACCCCCTTGTTTGTGGCTGTTACTTGTCCCATTGCATTGGTTCCCATCCATAGGGACCCTACACACAATCACTGCCCAGCCCAGCTTATCCTCACAGCTGCTTCTAGGCTTGAGCCCATTGCTGCAGCCACTGGGTTAATACATCTCATTGAGGGTCTTCTTCTATTTTGTTGCCTCTCTACTTTACCAAGCATGAGGTCCTTCTGCAGGGCTGGTCTCTCCTGACAATTATGTCCAACGTATGTAAGATTAAATCCTGCCATCCTGGCTGGCTGTACTTCTTCCAAGACAGAACTACTTGTCTACCCTTTTTTCAGACTATGGTGGCTTGTGTGTTGCTATAATGCTGAAAGCTATGTATTTCAAATGCCAACAGGGTCACACAAAGTGATCAGATTTCCACAAAGCTTCCAGATTAAGAATAGACTACAAAGGACAGGGCATCCCTCTTTAGAGGAAGTAGCGACTGAAATTTTGCATAGCTTCTAAACATAGCTATCTTGGATTTCACATAAAGAAATTCCCCCACAACAATAAAAAAATACATACCAGAAAAATCTCAATATACAAGAAAGCAGAAAGCAGAAAATAACAAAAACTAGAACACCCTTAAAATTTGTCAAAATAGAGAACAAATGATATGGTGTTAAATTTTAACCTAACTAATCGTCAGTCATCCACTTTCCAATACACTCTGTCTGTTAGCAAGGTTGTTTACATCCCTGGTCAATGGTCAGAGGGAGTTCATAAGAGGCTTAATCCATGTGGGGGGGGTCTCTGTAAATGGATCTTGGGCTTTCACTGCCATCTTTCCCTATTAGCCTTCTACAAACTGGGGGCTCAGATTTTAAGCTCTAGTACCATTCCCTCCGCCAGTGTCAGATTTTATTATTTACAATCCTTGGATCACCCAGGTTGTTGTCCTCCTTCTGTGTGGACACCTCTCTTAGATGGCTGCTAATTTTAAGACAAAACTATAAAACCCAAGACACTATTCTTTCTGATAGCTAAACATGATCTGATTTCTTTACCACACTTTGCTATCAGACCTATATCTTCAGTGATCTATCTGTTCATGAGGACAAGCATCAAGTAGAGCCATGTCATAAGAACTAATTGAAAAAAAAAAAAGAACTAATTGTTCTTAGATTATGGTTTATGACTAAGTGTAAGCTCAAAAGCCATTCTTTTATCTGCAGTTTATATATGACCCTAGTACACTTTAGAAGCATCGTTATCATTTTTGGGGGAATATTATAAATCCCATGGGCATATGGAAATTCTATTGACAGTACCTTTGTTTTCGAGAAGGTATAGAATTTAAAATACTATTGATAAAAGGAAAGTAAACAATTATAGAACAGCTGCTTAGACTACAACACATGGATTGCTAACTTGTACAGATTAAAAACTCAAGTGACTGAACACCATTTATGCAGTGAGGGTTGGGGCTAGAGCAACACTCAATAATGCTCATTTACTAAGGCAGAACTACATATTCTGGACTAAAATATGTCATAAGAAAGCAGAGAGGGTATGAAAATAGCAAAAATATATCATCTTAAGTTGCCGATTATTTGGTACCTTCAAAGAGATTTGAGCCAAAGTTCAATGACTTTCAGATTTGTAACCTTGGGAAAACAGCCATCTACTTCTTTGCACATTACTCCAAGGAGTATTTTAGTCACTTTAATCTACTACAGGTGTGTTTAGGTAAAGCCCAGTTCACTTAACGGAGTTTCCAAATTGGATTCTTGTAGCGTGGTTTAGGAAATGATGCTATGTACTTCAAAAAGACAAAGTCTAAAACCTTGGTTGTCTATCGCATATGGTCTGGGCCACCACCCATTGGAAAAAGCTCAGTCAAAATTAGCTGATTGGTAACATAATACAGGGCATATCCTCCCACTAGGAATCTATTAAGTAATATGAAGAGTTGTTTCTCCCCGGCCCCCCACCCCAATGGTGAGTTGGTGTTCCCACCAACAGAAATTAATAACTTCCTCTGAGACAGAGATCCCTCCTCACATCTGGGTTAGAATTTACATTATTATTCACTGAGCACCTTTGTAATGGAACCTTGGTGGAGTAGTGGTTATGTGTTGGGCTGCTAATCTAAAGGTCAGTGGTTCGAAAACCACCAGCCACTCCTTATGAGAAAGACAAGACTTTCTAATCGTATAAAGAGTTTCTATCTCAGAAGCTCACAGGAGCAATTCTACCCTGCCCTATAGGGTCACTATGAGTCAGAACAGACTCCATGGTAGTAGGAGTGAGCACCCTTGTAAGAGTGGGCAGGGGATCGGGCGCAATGCTATTGGTTTTCTTCCTCTCCCCACAATATGTGAAACTGATCCTATCTAAGGAGAGGCCTCTTTGGATGAAATGATTTTAAATTTGTACCCATTAGGGGTGGCAGATGGAGCCTGGGCACTAGACAGGCGCACCAACTCTTTACTTAAGAGACTGGATTTGAAGATTTCATGACCTGAGAACAGATGGCTGCCTTTGCCTTTGTATTTATCCTTATAGTAATAGTCTCATACAATATCTGTCCTTTTGTGATTGATTGACTTCACTCAGCATCATGTTCCTCAGTCCATTCGTGTGATGAGATGCTTCATGGTTTCATCGCTGTTTGGAACCCAAGTTGATTCATCTGTCCTGCTACTGGTGGGCATTTGGGCTGTTTTGAGTTCCTTGTGACTGTGAACTGTGCTGCATTGAACATGGGAGAACATAAGTCTGTTCCTTTTGTGATTCTTACTTCTTAGGGGCATACACCCAGCAGAGGGATTGCTGGGTCATATGAGATTTCCATTCCCAGTTTTTGTTAGGTAGCACCGTATGCTTTCTTCAATGGGCATACATTCAACTTTTTTCACAGATACAATTCAGTGACAGTGAGATTGCATTTGCCATGCTGCGCACCCATCACTGTGATCTATTTTCATATTTTCTCAATCACCTTTAAAGAAAGTCAGTACCTCTTAAGCAAATTTCCCATTTCCACCTGTCCTGAGTAACCACTTGTGAACTTTGGTCTCAATGCATTTTCCTATTCGATATACTTCATATAACTGGTATTATATAAAATTTGTCTCTTATGTGTCTGACTTATTTTACTTAGCATGTGTTCAAGGCTCATCCAGCAAACAGCTGCAAAACACATCTGTTCATGGACATTTGGGTTGTCTCCAGTTTTAACTCATGCAAATAATGCTAGTATTGTAAACACTGGTGTTCAAGTACCTTTGAGGCCCAGCTTGTGAGTCTTCCAGGTGCATATCCAGGAGTGGAGTTTCTGGGTCATATGGTAACATTTTGCATAGAGTAAACAACATATCAGCCATATGTTTTAACTTTTTTGAAAGTGTCAAACTGTTTTATACAATGGCTACATCATTTTATAATCCCACCAGTAATAAATGAGAGTTCTCATTTCTCCACAGCTTCACCAATATGTATTATTTTCCTTTTGTTCTGATACTAGCAAACTGCCCCATAGGATGTCCATACCTGTAATCTTTATAGAAGAAATCTTTATGGAAGAAGACTACCTGATTTTTTTCTCTCAAATCAGCTGGTGGGTTAACACTACATACCTTTTGACTGGCAGCCACTCAAAACATTCTAAATCAGAACTGTTTCAGATTGCAGCTTGGGGGGTCTGTGTTTTGATAAGAAACCCAGATAATAATTTTGCATACCATGGTTTGAGAACAAACACCTTAAACTTTTCATTCAAGTTTACTTAATATGTTGTCTTCTTCTCTTAAAATTAATTACAGGAATAATGAAATATTTTATATTTATGAACATAATTTTCAATAACAATTTTTCCCTGGTTTGAGAGTTTTTAAAATACTGATGGTTCTAGAGAAGCTGAAGAGAGAACCAAAAATACATCAAGATATTGAAAAATCACCCCTCAACAAAGCTGAGATCATCATAAAATATTTAAGTATCCAGTGTTTTTTCCAGCTGTCAGCCAACCACCCAATCAAAGCAAAACCTTGCATAATGGGAGGGTTGTAATTCAGCGTTTTCATCGACTGTTTTTGTTTATTGTTTGCTGTTTTAATAGATCATCAAGCCTTTCTTCCTAATCTGTTTATGTCTGAAGCTTCATTGGGTCCTGTTCAACATGACGTTGTTGTTGTTGTTGTTGTTGTTGTTGTTGTTGGGCCCTTTGAGTTGGTTCCAGCTCAGTCATGCTATGTAAAACAGAAGAAAGTACTGCCTGGTCTTGCGCTATCCTGACAATTGTTGTATTTGTGTCCACGGTTGTAGCCACTGTGTCAATAAATCGTGTCAAGGGATCTTACTCCTTGCTGTTGCCCTTCCACTTTATCAAGTATGATGTCCTTTTCTCCTGACATGTCCAAAGTGGAAGAGAAAGTCTCATCGTCCTTGCTTCTGAGAAGTGGCTGCATTTCTTCCAGGACAGATCTATTTGTTCTTTTGGCAGTCCGTGGTGCTTCCCACATTCTTCACCAGTGCCACCATTCAAGTGCAGCCATTCTTATTTGGTCTTCCTTATTCACCATCCAACATTCGCACACGTGTGATGTGATTGAAAATACTATGACGTTGGTCACAGTAGCATCCTTGCTTTTCAACATCTTAAACAGGGTTAGCATTATAGAATCATATAATTCTCCACCAAGAGGCAGTTGGTGGCTGTGTGTGAGATGCGTTGGCCAAGCCTCAATCCCAGCTCTGCCGCATGGAAGGCAGGAATTCTACCACTGAAGCACTGGTGACCTACGTCCCTAACATAAACAGATTAACTCGATGGGTGCGTATTCAGCTTGCTAGACACCACAGTCACATTTCATATGTTTTCATTAGAGAGCCACCTAACAAACCAATGATGTGGTTATTATTTATGTACCCATTTTACGTCAGTAGAAACTAAAATGGAGAAAAGTGAAAGAACTTGCTCAAGCTGATAACAACTCTAAGTAGAAAATTGCTACATTAAATCTAGTTTTGTCTGATTTCAAAGGCAGTGGTTTTGCTAATACAATTACATCTGAAATATAAACAATCTGAGATTAGTGTGGGTAGTGATCTATCTCAGGATTCTAACTGTAACTAATAACCTGCACAATGCTACTTGAAATCCATGAGATAAAATAACCATGGAACTGTTTAAATATTTACTTTTAGCTCATGCCCTAAGTTGTATTTCTAATTTTCCTAGCTTGTCTGTTATCTTATTTGACATTCCTTAATTCTCTCAATCATCCTTTTTTCTTACTAGTTTTCACTGTATCTTGAAAATGCACTGATTTTATTCAACTTAGTTAAGAAGAAAATCGATCGGATGAATAACCCAATTTTAAAAGGATGGGTAGAGGACATGACCAGACAGTTCACAAAAGAAGACTTCCGGCAGCCAAAAATGCATGAAAAAAAAATGCTCATTATCAAGCACCATCCAAGAGATGCAAGTCAAAGCACCTCAACCTAGCATTGATAGCAATGTTCTAAAAAGCAGACACCAACGAACACTAGGAGTGAAAAATGACTGAAACCCTCATACATCGCTGGAGGGACTACAAAGCAGTACAACCACTGTGGGCAGCTGTGCAGTACTTTCTCAAACAACTGAGAATAGACATACCGTGGTCTTAAATGAAGCATGCCCCTAAGTAGCTTACTCTCATGCCTGGCACCATCAGCGTGAGTTATCGTTATTGTCGTTGTGTGCCGGATTGGTTCAGACCCATAGTGAGCAACCCTCTGTACAACAGAATGAAGCAATGCATGGTCCTCCACCATCCTCACCATGGTTCCTATGCCCGAGCTTATTGTTGCAGGCACTGTGTCAGTCCCCCTCTTCTTCTATGTCCATCCATGTAACCAAGCATGGTGTCCTTCTCCAGGGGCTGGTCTCTCCTGACAAAATACCCAAAGTATGTAAACAAAATCTTGCCATCCTGGCCTCTAAGAAGCAGTCTGGCCTACTTCCCCCAAGACAGAATTGTTTGTCCTGTTAGCAGTCCATAGTACTGTCAGTATTCTTCTCCAGCACCATAACTCAAATGCGTCACTTTTTCTTTGGTCTTCCTTATTCAGTGCACAACTTTTATATGCATATGAGGCGATGGAAAATATCATGGCTTGAGTCAGGGGCACATGATCCTCAAAGTAACGTCTTTATTTTCCACACGCTAAAGAAGTTTTGCATAACAGACTTACTTAAAGCGACTCATCTTCTGATCCCATGACTGCTGCTTCCGTGAATATCGATGGTGAATCCCGGCAAGAAGAAGCCCTTGACAGCTTCAACCTTTTCTCCGTTTGCCATGCTGTTATCTGTCGGTCCGCTTCTGAGGATTTGCTCTTCTTTCCCCAGAGTCACAGTACATACTGAAGACTGCGATTACTGATCTTTCTCATCGAGCACTTCAAGAATTCACTTTCAGCAAGCAAGATTGTGTCATCTCCATGTCACAGGTTATTAATAAGCCTTCCTCCAATCCTGATGCCACATTCTTCTTCGTATAATCCAGCTTCTCTGATGATTTTCTCAGCATGCATGGTGAGAGGATGCAACCCTTACTCACTCCATTCCTGATTTAAATCCTGCAGGATTCCCTTGTTCTGTTCACATAAGGGAATGTGAGCTACTCCAGTAGAAATAATAACAAACTGTTAAATAGAGGCCACTCACTTCTCCTATTGTAATCAACAATACTAGGATAAAGTTCAATGAACTCATCAAGATTGCATTGATTGTAACAAAATTGTGTTTTATATTGTTGATCCTTGAATACTTAAACACTAAGAGTTATTATGTTCCCATAGCAGAATTAGTACTGCTAGCAGAATTGCACAATTAGCAGAATTGGCAGACATAGTGCTTCCAGCAGTAGTGTGTGAAATAACAACACTTTTAAAGGACAATGTCTTGAAAGTGAATGGAAGCAACACTGAGGAGTGCAGGCAGGGTGGTCGGTTTTTTTCCCTTTCCTTCCACTTTTGAAGTAAGTCGTGAAATTCTGACAGTCATTTAAGAATGATTCCATTGGGGAACAATGGAAAAGTGGGTGAAAAGCGACACAGAATAAGATATAAAAATAATAATCTATAACTTATCAAGGGTTCATGAGGGAGGGAGGGCAGGGGAAAGAAGGGAAAAATGAGGACCTGATACAAGGGCTCAAGTAGAAAGAAAATGCTTTGAAAATGATGATGGCAGCATACGTGCAAATGTGCGTGACACAATGGATGAATGTATGGATTGCAATGAGATGTAAGAGCCCCTAATATAAGTATTTAATAATAATTAGAACAATTTGATACCTCAGCATTTGGATAATAATATCTCTCTTTGGACCCATTTAAAGTTGTCTCAGTATTTCATACGTTCTGCTTTCTTTTCAACTGAGGTTTTCTGTGTTATGTCTGATGACTGTTGTTGGGTTGTGCTTGCTTGTTTGCTTGCTTGATTCTTGTCTGTGTGTTTGTATGAGTTTCTGTATATGGAATCCAGGCTAAGTCAATTTATAGAGACAGTAAATGGATTGATAATTGCCTAGGGGCATCACAGGGGCATTTGGGGAGAAATGAAGATATGAGTATGACAAAGGAGCAGGAGAAGAAAATGTTCTAAAATTGATTGTGGTGATGATTGCACAAATCTTAATATAAGTGAGCAATTAAATAGCATGATATGGGAAGTAGATGCCAATACAACTATTTTTGAAATCAGAAGAGACTGGTAGGAACCACGATTTTCGCCCCCACCACCATGTAGATCTGAGCTGAACTCACTCCCTTGTCAAAATAATCCACCGCTCAAGATTTGAATGCAAAATGTGCCCAAGGACAACATTCATTGGTTAGAAAAGGAGGAGGGATGGAAAGGGAAACCGGAGAGGAAGTGTGATGAGTGACGCAAAAGTATAAGAAGAGACCGAATATTCAAAGTTGATTGGTGCCCAAGTACTGATTTCCTGTGTCTGAGTGGGGCCCCAAATGTTGCAATTCTAAGGAGTCCCCACCCACGTGATGCTGATTCTATTGATCCCATTTTGTAGATTAGTAGTTGCTGTTGGGTGCAAGCAATTAAATTCAGACAGGTCTTGACCCCCTACAACAGAAACCTGCCCCCACAGAATTTCTAGGCTGAGTTACTTACAGAAGCAGACAGCCAGATAGATCCTTCTTCATAGGAGCTGCTGCCTGTGACTTAGGACTCTGTGACTATCCCCCCACCAAACCTAGATCTACGTCTGTCATCGAGTTGATTCTGACTCAGGTACTCAAACAGAGTAAAGTACCCCTTTGGGTTTATGAGACTATAAATAAATAAATAAATCTTTCTAGGGACCGAAAACCTCATCTTTCTCCTTAGGAGCCACAGATGGGATCAAACTGCTGACCTTTCAGTTAGCAGCCAAAGTGTAGCCCATTGTGCAACTAAGGCTCTTTTTGCTCCCCCAAGACACCAAACATGGGACAGGTCTGGAAGGCAGACTTAGATTAAACTCAGCTGGACATAGTTGAAATGGGGGCTTGCCTTTGACTGCAGAGGGTAGGAGAGCAGCAAGGGGAGGATGGAAACTCCTGCTGAAAGGGAGATTATCCTTTCAAAACCACACATTGAAAATCTGGTCATTTGATCAGAAACCATAGAGAAGTTCTCTGGTCTCTATGTCCCCACTGACCAGCTGCTATATCTCATTTGAGAACAAATAGGTATCACGGCATGAGTTAAAAATATAGTTATTCTGTGAGAATTCAAATTCTAAGTCTAAATCTTACTAGCTATGATCTGAGCAAGTTATCCCCCAAATTCTTACTTTTTCCATCTGCAAATGGAAATAATACATTTCCATGCTCCAAGGAATTATTTAGAAGATGAAATAACTCAATTAGCAAAAGGAACTGATTCATAGTAAATGGTTTATAAATGTGTAAATGTGAGCTATTTTTGTCTAGAAGAGCCCTGGTAACTTAGTGTGTCACACACTGGGCTATTAAGCACAAGGTTAGCATTTCAAATCCACCAGTTAATCCACAGGAGAAAGATGAGGCTTTCTACCTCTGTAAAGAGCTACAATCTTGGAAACTCAGAGGAGTGGTTCTATTGGCCCTACCATGGCACTGAGCCTCCATTACAGAATACTTATCGGCTTCTGAAGGGTGAAAGGAGTCTTTGAAATTCTACTTTCAAATTAAAATGAGATAATAATGCTTCAGAAGTCATATATATGAAAGGGGGCTTAAAAAATGCATGGAAAACTGGAATTAAAAGGTAATTCACTTTCAACAAACTTTTGAAAGCCCCCCTCTTATTGTCCTCTTAAAGAATCTCAACATTTATCAGTATGTATGTTTTGTGTTTATTGTATTGTACTTGTTTCACAGTGATCAATGTTGTTGCACTAACACTGCCCCCCAAAATATATGTCTTTGCTGTTCTGACATAACAGAAAAATGATTATATACAAGGAAAAATATACATGTGAATATTATTATCCCTAGCACTATTCTCAACTTTGATACATATTATTAAATATCACAGCATTACTTGCCTGAAATAATTTCCACAATTAGAGGCTTTTAAAATGTATATTATGAAAAAACTTTGCTAGCAATCACAACCATGCAAATAAATACATCTTTAAAATAATTCCACAACCGTGGAGTTGACCTTTTCTGTGGATCAAGATCAGCACTAAGCAATACAATCATTTAAAAAACTCTATTGGAAATATATATATATTTTAAAACACCAAAAATACTCAATAGGAGGAATGTACTTAGTAAAGAAGCACATAATTTGAAATCATACATACATACTGGAGCTCATATGTCCTCTCTGCTTCTTACCAGATTTTGGGAAACAAATCTGCTATACTGTATTCAGTTTCCTGATTGTTTAAACAAGTATGGCTTTGCCTACTTTACAGTGTTGTTGGAAGTAAGAAATGACTCATTCAAAGATATGTACAAATGCATTCAAATCATTCATGGACAAATGGAATGGAAAGATGGATTTTTTTCCCCAAGAATGTTTAAGTTTCTTTGTACATAACTTTGATCAGCCTCCTGAAATGGAAGACAAATATAATTATGAAGATGACTGAGAATCCACACCCTCTCTCTTTCCCTCCCACAATCAAAATGCCTGCTATGTCGGTGTAGAAAACCACAAAGGGGTTAGATCTGCGTCCACTCGGAGCTCTTCTGATCATCACTCATTCACTCGTCCTGGTGAGATGACTGATCTCTCCTGTGATTTGTCTCAGTCAAGCTGGTTTCTCTTTCTCCCTTTAATTGGAAAGTCAAACTTCTAGATGTGTGTGTGTGTGTGTGTGTGTGTGTGTGTGTGTGTGTGTGTGTGTGAAGAAGGAGAACGCTTCACCATATAGCAAGATTATTGCTGAACTTCTTTCAGGCAAAAGCAAATATTGGTGCTGTTTAGATTTATTCTTAAAATCCTTTTACCTTTTGATATTCTATTGTGGGGTTTTGGTGTTTTTTTAATTTTTCAGATACATTTTCAATTGGTTCTCATCAAGTAAACATTAAGTTTCATAGCAAGTCAATGTAAATTATCTGAGAATATCTATAAATTATTGATAATCGTTAGAACATTTGTCTCCATTCAACCTGATTTTCAATGATCCGTTTATAAAGTAAATCCTTGACTTTTGATTCATATTATTTCTTCTTTAGTTAATAATCCATTTCAATAAAGAAACTTATTCAAGGAGTAATCACTTCTTTTTAAAATAGGGAATAAGGAATGACTAGAAAAATAAAGAAGAGAATTAGGCTTTATATTAATAAAAGAATTTCCTTAAAACACATATCAATTATTTTGATCATTTAGACATCTTGAATTCTCAACTCAGATGCTCTATAATATGAGGAAATATGCCAGTATTATATATTAAAATAAACCATCAATAAAATATAAACGCAAGCAACACACATTCTCAGCAGTTAAACTACACTCAAACATCACCCTTTCTGAACAAACAAGCAAACCCCTAGTTATTAACTGTATGTAGTTAATTTGTGTTCTGTGTTATCTTCTTTAGGAGCCCTAGTGATATGGTGGTTATATGTTTGGCTGTGATCTGCATGGTTCGAAACCACCTTGGGAGAAAGACCAGCCTTTATACTCCTGTAAACAGCTACAGTCTTGGAAACTCACTGGGTGTCTTGGGAATCAGCATTGACTTGATGTTGGTGAGCTTGGAGTTTTACTATCTTCTTTGTCATGTGCAAACTCAAACCCTGGCAGGAACATAAGGCAGAGATAGACTAACAGTAATTAGGCTGATGGATGGAAAGAAAGGTGACAATGACTATGTAAACATTTAAACTTTTCTCTCCCTTAAGAATTAATGAGTGAGAAGTTGTTCTCATTTTTTTCCCAAGGAACATCATTATAATCTCTGAGAAATAAATCAAGGGTGATTTGCTCATTAAAATATATTTTAACATGATAAACTAGTTGAAAGTTACCTAAAATTATTGTTTTCCTCACGATTTCCTCTGCAGCAAATGCCATGCCAAAAATGAATTACATAAGGTTGTTTTGTAGTGAAAAGGTAAGTGATGTGAGTGTTCGTTTTTCTTCTGTCATCCTCACCTCAGGATGCTTAGTGATATGAAATACTATCATTTTGAGTTTTCAGAAAAAGAAAGGTGTGCATCACTAAAATACTGTCAACCTTGAGAGACATAAGAATATTAGATCATTCTACAGTCATCGCCTCCACTGGGATGCAGCAACCCTGCACAGGGAATCCGAGACCAAATCTTTAAAGGCTCACCCAGCCTCCTCTCTCCTCTTCAGAGTAGTTGAGAGGTTTGAAGAGCCAACCTTTCTGGAACAGCCCAACCCCCATCCCAACCCGGACAGCGCTCCTCATCCGAGTGTGAACTACACAAGTGTTTGGGAAAGCAAACACGGTTGCGCAAAGCCCGCATAATACCAAACGCTCAAAAGGCGTAGAGTGCGTTCATGTGAACGGCCCAGTCATATCTTCCTAGAGGGGCCAAAGCCTCAAACACCCTCTCGGAACAAATCCGCCCCACCAGGACCTATCGGGAAGAAGTAATAGGGACACCAGTGACTCATCACTTCTACAGAGGATTCGCATGTTTCCAGAATCAATCAATTTCCATTTGGGCAGTGGCTTGTCACTTAACAGGGGACTTGTGTTCTGCACCCCAGGTGTGGGACTAATCCTCATCCGGAGGGTCTGCAGCCTGCTGATGCAGGCTGTTTAATCTATTTAATGTAATCAAATCAGGGCCTCACCGCCCCCCTTGGCCACATCTGATGCCCCACTCCCATATTCAAAAAGGAATACACAGGCTCAAGCCAGCCCTCTGGGTCCCTGGGTACATCATTAAGTTGTAAAAATGACTTCATCACTCAGGACAGAGAAATGAGACTGCCCGACTGTGGCATATGGGGGCAGAGACTCGCTCCACCAGCTGCCCACCGGACTCCTCCCTCAAATGACCTCCCTCCCACCAAGCCCCCCACCCCCTCCCGCATTGCAGCTGAGGAGGATGGTGGTGAAGGAAGTGCAGCCCCGGGAGAAATCGTGGGGGAAGGGAGAGTGGGAAGAAGGTGGAGGAAGCACGTGCGGGTCCTTGGAGACGCCTCCCCCAGCCTTCCCCTCCACCCTACCCATCTATGCAGCTGGTGGGGCAGGGCATTTTCTTTTGTCAGGAAAAGACCTCATCCGCATTGCACCAGACACGGAGCCTACTGGCCTCACAATGGAAAGGCTGCGAGCTATTTGATCGGCAGCTGGAGGACTGAGGGAGAAAAGGCACCTCTGGTCCAGAAGATACGGTGCAAGGCAGCAGTCCATTGAAGCAGGCTTACATTCCGATTCCGATTCCGAATCTCTCTCTCTCTCTCTTTCACACACACACACACACACACACACACGCACACGCACACGCACACAAAGACACACACACACACACACACACGCGCGCGCGCGCGCCAATGTTCTAGGCTGGAATTCTTATCCCTCCTTTCAATGGATGCTGCGATGTATATGTTTAAATAGAGAGGAAATATATCAAGGATAAAAACAATTGTGAGGACGGTGCAGGACCAGGTGGGGTTTTGTTCTGTTGTACATGGGGTCTCTGTGAGTGGGAACCAACTCAGTGGTCCCTAACTACAGTCGGTCAATCAATCAATCAATCAATAATAGAAAAAAGATGGTAGATGGGAGGTAGAAGATGGACGGATAGATAGATAGGTAGATAGATAGATAGGTAGATAGATAGATAGATAGATAGATAGATATTTTCAGAGATGGGGCTTAAGATTTTCCCCAAACTTATTCCAATAAAAATTCAGGTACAGCCCAATTGTTTCACATATGTGACAGGAGAAGAGACACCCACAAACAGCAAAAATTGCTCCTTGTTGGGCTTAAAACATCTCAAGGTTTTCTGTTTATGATTTTGTTCCTTTTTCTTAAAATCGTTCTCACAAGAGGATACTTCCTAATCAGGCAAGCCATGTTAGATTTATTTTCAATTCTATCTTTGCAAACTCACATTAGCAAAGAGTTTTAAAATCCATGCAATTGCAGTTGCTCATTTTAAAGGTGAATTTTTCTCTAATTCGACTGATCTGTAGTATGAGTCAGGGTAGGACTCAATTGTGTCAAAATCCCTATGACAAATCTCTCTCTCTCTCTCTCTGGGCTGACAACAGGTGTATCTTACCCCTAGTCAGGCTCAAGTGTCTTCAGTTTGCTAGGTGTCAACATTCCAAAGGTAGCGGGCTGTGGGGAGAAGCTCCAACGTCCATGTTTTCAAGTATAGAAAATCACATGATTTTCCAAAATCAGTATAAGAGTTTGGTTTTGCCTTCAACAGAGAAAGTAACAAATACCGATGCTTGGGCCAAACAGTTGAACAGTCAGTGCAAAGACACAAACACTGTCTGTTTTTCCTGACACAAAATCTAGGGATCCCTTGGGTCTGCTAAAGACTCCCCTCTCTAATTTGTGGATTTCTACCCTGGCTTTGGGACAAGACAGATTGTAGTTTCTCATGCAGAGAACAGATGGCTCAACCTACTCCTTGAAAGGGCACTTCTCAACGTAGTACATAGTATCAGGCCGAGATGCTAACTTTCAGTGTAGCAGTATTTGTGGTGATAGACTAGTGGACACCTGAGGTCTATTCTCCATCTTTTTGTGACCTTGGGCACATAATCATCTCCCTATCTTTTTCTCATCTGTAAAATAGGAGGGCTTCATTAGATGAGCCCTGTCCTATCCACAAAAATATGGATCCTTTGTGTTATAGAGAGTTCACCAAGAGCTACAACTACATGTGACAGCCTCAGCCCTTTGTTCAAATAAAGACACTGCTATTATTAAGAAAGGTCATGTACCAAATTCAAGAAATACTTGGTCAGGCAAAATAGTATACCAGGAACTGACCACTCTTTAAAAGAAATATAGGGATACTGAGAAATAATCTGAAACATTCCACAAAGAAGTATAAGCCCAGCTTAAATGGGCATTTCTAAATACATTTCTAGTATTGGGCTGGCAATCACAGGTTGCATGCAGTGAATTGTTAGCAACATCGAGAATTCTGGATATACATATATGTATATATATATATATATGAATCATTTTTTAAAGTCTTCAGGTCAGTTTTGTAACATTTTCCATGAAAAATCATCTGAGTTGCAAATAATACATATGGCAAATTAATTTTAAAGGATAGCAATGTGACAGGGGAGGAAGCATTTTTTATGCAATGGCAGCAGTCTACTTACATTTGACATACTTAAGATAGAATTCAACTAAAGTAATGCTGAAGAGTTACAGGCCATATATATTTTCAATTTAAGATCTTATCCATAATAAATGATAAAAGCTAGCAGTAACCTACTGCCAGGCACTTTAAAGCATTTTCCATATTGTATCATATTTAGTTGTCATATCATCATGTTAGGTAGCTACCTTTACTAGTCCCCTTTTACATAATTATAAACTGAGGCTCAGGGAGATGACATAAGGTTTTGTATAATTCAGCTTTTGAGTAGCACACTCAGGAGTCTGACCCAGGCAGTTTGGCACCAGCATAACCACTCTGCCATATTGCTTGTTAAAAGCCAAAAACACTGTGCTCTAGGTAGACATTTGACAGACAGACATCGGCCAGGTACTCTTCAAATATTAGGGGCATGGCAGTGGATAGAAAAAAATATATATGGGCAAAACTTCCAGCCCTCATTAGATTGAAAATTTCTTGGAGAAAGGCAGATAATAAGCAAGCCAATAAGGAAGTACACTATTGATAAAGGAACTAGTGATAGGTTCTATGCAAGAAATTAAAGCAGGGCTGCAAATCAGAAGGACAGAAGAGGGGAGCATTTTCAATCGGATATTCCCATTGACCTGAAGGCAGGAATAGTTCTGTGACTGCAGGTTTATGATTCAAAGCCCTTAGTATTGACCACATTTTGTTGAACACGCCTGACCTTATTTGTTCATGTGCCCTTTGCAAATGGTCTGTTGTTTATTTCCATTAGGCATTTGCCCATTCGTCACAGTTCTTTCAATTCAGGATAAAAATATTTCTTAGCAGTTTTATTTTAAAGTGTCTCCTAGCCATCCTATCCCCTGTATTATGAAAGGAAAAATTGGTTTGTCTCTACCACCTTTGTGTTATCATATTGAATATGTTTTCATCTGAAACATCACAGAACTTGTGACAGCATGTTGATTTCCTATCCTAAGGTTCTTCGTGGAAGGAAGGAACTACTCCTGGCCACAGTGTGCAAGTGCTCTTTTTAAAAGGTCAAAGGATAGGGGGATGGGATGGAAATGATGCAATGGCTCTCCTTTGGGAAAAAATTCATGTCCTCCCTTGGTCCCCTAGCTCCTCCTGCCATGAGCAGGAAAACAAGAATACTTAGATTGGGGCCAGCAAAAAGGATTGAGAATTTGTATTGTGACCAAGAGTGAGGCTATTTTTTGCTTAATCAATAAGACAGAGAAGTCAAATCATCCTACTTGTTTTTCATTCAGAAATTTTCCAGGAGGTGTAACCAGGAGCCCTTCTCCCTGGAGAAGCAGTCTCCATGCTCTCAGTTCCTCTACACCAGTTCTGCACACAACGATGATTCCTGGGCAAACATTTTAACTTCTTAGCTTCTTTAACCCCTGAGGGGAGGGACTCAGTCCCCAATGCTCCACTCAAGGGAAATCTTGTTCTACTATTAGATGATCAATAGGGAGAAACACGTTTGAATACAAGGCTTGAAATACTATGCTTATAAGTTAAAAACAATGTTCTTGCTGTGTTGCGTATGATGTTTTTGGAAAACTACCACAATAAAATAGGAAATATACCACTTTCAAGCTAATTCTGGAAAATGCTCAAATTTTAGGTTAAAAATAAATACATTAAGATAAAATTCTGAGTAGTTTTTCTAGGGTTATCACAGAATTCACCTCCATGGTAATGATAATGTCTGTGGATAACTGTTTTAAGATTGGTACAGCCCTTTCACATACATTTACTATGTAATCCTTTTATAGCCACAAACGCAAATGTGATGCAGAATTTTAAAATCTGTGTTGAGCTATGTTTGTAATATATTATTGTGTGGAAAAACAAATATGCTAAAATACTAAGATACAATAAAGCTATGCTCAATAATTTTCAATGTTCATAAAATGTCACTTCATTTTCTTAAATCATGGAAAACAAAAGATATGGGAACATATTAATATTTCTTTTGAATACCAATTTAAAGTTAAGGTGCATTTGAATACAAGAAATAACTCTAAAACCAGGTTTTCCTTGGAGGGAAATCTATTAAATAATTAGAACCTTAGTATCAGTGTTTTCATTACTAAGCTCAACACAAATTATAGCAATAAGCTTATCTTTTTTTTTTAACTAGGAAAACCTGTTTATTGAGCACCCCCTGTTAGACTGAAGGAAAGCGTGGGCACCCACTGTGTTTTCCCCTGGCAGGAAAATGTTAGCATTTTAGCATTTGGCAAGCTGAAGGTTTTGACTGTGACTGAATCAGAGCTTTGAAACCACTCTTCTTGATTCAGGGCTCAAGATGTGAAACAAGGACAAACTGGAACTTGTAAAATGTGGGTAGAGCAGAATGCTAAATGGAATGGGCAAGAGAACAGGGCCACACTCAGGTAGAAACATAATCTTCCCCTCAGAAAACAAGGGCAACAATGTATTGCATAGCCACCCAATCTCTTGACTGGCAGAGTCTGATATGACAGTGTCCTACTCAAAAGTGGTGGGAGAGTGCACTACTTGGAATACGTGTCTGCTCTTCACAGTCTGGGGAAGAATTCAGTCTCCTTCATCAGGCTGATGAAAGTGCTCACTATTCCTCTGCTTCTGGGTCTTCTGTTACAGAGCTTCAACCCACGTATATTTCTCCCCCAGTCTGGTTATCATTCTGCTTCACCAGATTCTAGTATCACTGCGCCAGCCAAGGCCGAACTGGTTCAGCCATTCTATTTTCATGTCATATCATCTTGGGTTCCCTGTGTCATTTGTTTGTTTGTTCTTGTGAGTGAAGTTTCCCCCCTGAAGTACAGTTGTTTTATAGGTGTAAGTTTGGGTTATCCTCACATAGATTTATTTGCTTTAGAAAATCATTTTCTCCGGAAGTAGGGACAGGGATGAGATTCAAGACACTCTGCATTAGGTATTTGAAAAACAAAAAAGTAGCCTGCTCCTCATTATCAAAAACATGTAAGAATGTTTCTTTAGATGTTTAATATAATTTTTTTTGCTTTACCCACCCACAAAACTGTCTTCTCCACATCATAAGTAATCCTCATTCAATCCCATTATTATTATTATTATTATTATTATATCCCATCCCTTGCTGAGGCTCAGTGGCCACCACCTCTGTTGTAAGAGCAATACTCAAAGTCACAGTTCTCCAGAATCCACTGCATTCTCTCTTGACTTCTTGACAGGCTCTCCAAATATCCCCTCCCTAATAATAATATTTCGGTGCACCAGACCAAAGCTAAGATATTTTCAATCACCTTCCATACCTGCAAATTCTGGGCAGTGCCTAAGAAAGACAGAAGAAATGATGCCTTCGACTTATAGTGGTGAGGAATAGTAGATGAATGGTCTCTCAGAAGGACAAATCTGTCTTGGAAGACGTACAGCTGGAATGCGCTTTAGAATGGAGGCTGCCAGGGATCACATGCTTTCCTGTGGTTTGGAAGGAAGAAGTCCCTGGAGAAGGACATCACACTTGGGGCAGGGCAAGGAGAGGGAGAGTGGCAAGGACATGAGATTGTCAGTGGCTACAATGGGCTCACAGGCAGCAACTGTGTTGAGGTTGGCTCCGGACGCCCTTCGTGTAAACGGTGTTGTACACAGAATTCCTATGAGTAGGAATTAATAGCAGGCCTCCTAACAACAACACAATTACAAAAGCTAAAATAAACGGAATTTCCAAAAATCCCTCCCCAGGCCTTGGAAATGACTCAGGAGACACCATTTGTGTTTCTAATGAAGGGTGCTGGAGGTGACAAAAGCCTCTGTCTGTCTGGACCCTGGGGCATTTCACAGAGGTGGGGAAGAGTCCGGTGAAACAGGCAGAGATGTGCCCCTGACCAGAGAGGTGTCTGGTTCTAGTCCTCCCTGGAAAACCGGAAGCACTTTGAGGGGTGAAGTCACAGGCTCAAGGTTGGAATAAAGGCGGGAATTCAGCATTAAGGGCCCTGTGGGGGTGGGGTGGGGCAGGGGGTAGGATGTATATTTGTCTTATTTTTGACTTAATAAGCAGTCCGTTTTGTCCATCAAAATATGAGCATTGAATAAAACGAAGTTGACCTTCACCTACCGGTGGCCAGGCTGTACTCCCTGCTTCTTAGAACTCCTACCCCCCGCAGTGCTGATCCAGTCTCTCCTGGGTCCAGAGCGGGGGATACAGGTGGTGCCGGCACTAGGACCTAGGCTGCAGCCAGGCAAAAGATACCAAGGCCACAGCACCTCCCTTACTGGTGCCCTGGCTCATTAGCAGGTGGAATCACCCCGGAGGCGCCCGAGATCCCGCCAGCTTCAGTAGGAACCAATCCTGCCACCCTGGGCGCCCAGTTCGCCGGGGGCTGGCTGTGGACCACGGCGGCGCAGAGGTCAGCGTCCCTGGGAGCCTCAGCGTCCGGGAGAGCAGAGCAGGAGCTGCCCCTCATCTCTTTTTGGGCTAGGTTTTTGGGTGCTCCCTGTCATCGTCTCCCCCAACCCCGCCCCCCGCCCCGCGCACCCACGCCTCTTTCTGCTTCAGTTCCCTGGAGTCCCCAGTGTGCATCGACCGTTTCACGGAAAGCATGGGCCACCGCCGAGATTCCACAACTTGCACCCTGTGTGGCATAACCCAAATTCTTTCGGGAAGAAGGCGCCGGTGTTCTCAGCTCTGGGAGGGTGGAGATGACTAGGAGACCGCACTCCAGAACCCTCTTGCCATAGAATTCTCATCCCGCCCCACCTCCGCTGCCCCCGGGAGGGTCTGAACCTGGCCCAGACCCTAAGTTACCTGTTGGCCGCCAGCCGAGAAGCGATGTAACCACCTGGAATCTGGGTGATGATGTAGCCCCAAAAGAAGGAGCCGTGGATCATCCCCACGGTTTCTGGGTCCCAGTTGAATTTGGCTTTCTAGGAGGGGAAGGCACAAAAAGGCGGAGGGCGAGAAAGTCAGTGCTTGGGAAGGACACATGCTCGCTCATCAAGCCCTCCGCCCATCCCCCCTCCACCCTTGGAGCTGGGGCATTCCCAGTATCCACGAAGTGGATTGAATTTTGTTTCTTAAGAAAACGAATCTATATCCTCTTAGAAAGAAGAAATGCCTCTTTTTACTGGAAAATGGTGCTCATGAACGAAATATTTTGTAATTAATTTTTGGGACCACCAGCCAGACTTCTGCTTGGTGCCACTGTGAAGACTTACTGGTAGCTGAGACCAGAGTGTGGAATCCGCAGAAATCTGTCATCCCCGATTTCAGAAGGACCCAACCCCCACCTAGGCATTTGGATTCCCCAAGCCAACCAGTGATTTCCTGATCAGGCAGGGAGTGACAAACTGGACCCAGGACCCTTTAATCCACGCTGGACCTGAGAGGGTGCAGACACCTGGAAGCATGCAGAATGGAATCCAAAGCCCCTTGTCTAAAACCCAGGAAAGGGACACCTAGGGAAAGGGGGTGGGGGCTGAGAGTGCAGCTAGGGTGTCCTTGCAACTGGAGTGGGGGGCGGGGGAGGGGGGAGTGTGAGCGGCCATTGAGTGAGACAGGGGGAAGGAGCTGGGATCCATTCTGTGGGAAACAAGTGCCAGCTCAGGAATAGGTCCCTCACTCTGACCCTGACCCAAATATTCATCTTCAAATTGAACTGGGGCAAAATGCCCACCTCAGGGACTGAAGAGGTGCCAGGACCTGGGGATACTTTCCATCTTGTCGAAAACAATTTTGAAACTAAACGTAATTCGAAGTCTTCAACCTCCCTAGGGCCCAATGATGCCTGCAATCTTTTTGGGACCATCCCTAGCAAGCTTGTCTCCACCTGTTTTATGGTCATGTGGGTCCCTAAACTGAGAGTGGAGCCCTTGGGCTTCTGTGACCTTGACCGGACTACTCTCCCTTCCTAGGCCTCACCCTTCTCCCTGCACCTCCAGGTTACTGGGGCTGGATTCCCCCTGCTGGGGGACTCTCCAGCTTGGCTTGTAGTACTTCTCTGCCCACTAAACAGATGTTTTTGTAAAGGTCTCTTGGGTAGAAAGCTGGCCTGTGCACAGTTGATTGGATTTCTGTTTTCATGTTTTTAAACATGTTTGGCTAGGAATTGGAGGAGGTAAGGAAAAAACAATTTAAGGAAAATATAATTTAGCAGACGTTATTAGGCATCAATGCCATGGCCTGCTAGTGGTGATGAAGTCTGCAGTTCATAACAATCGAATGACCTGGACCCTCTGCAGTTCTCTCCTGTGCCAGCGACAAAAGGAGGGCGCCCCAGTACAGCCTCCAGGAGCAAAGGGGGAGGTGGCCATCACCTCGAAGTGAATCCAGGCATTACCCTGCTAAATAAGCACTGGGGCAGCACCCAGGCCTTCCTTTGCCTTGCCTTGGGGAAGACTGGGTTGACATCGCTTTCTGGGGCCCAATGGCGGGCCAGGAGCGATCTGGGGAGCTGCGCACCTCCTTGATGACTTTGCCCCCGCGGTGGATGGTGCTGTTGTTGACCATGTCCACGATGGCCACGCCCAGATTGCAGCGGATGCCAAAGGAAATGCAGAAGCCCAGGCCGCTCATGATGGCGATGATGTAGCGCCGCGGCAGGCCGAAGCAAGTGCAGTCGCACAGTGGCGCCTTCTTCTCGGGCGCCTCCAGGGCCTTCCCATCCTCGGTCAGCTCGATGGTCTCCCCAGGGTCTCGCTTCTTCTCCAGCACCCTGTGTGGCACAGCGGGGTGGAGGCAAGGACACCATGGGTCAGGCACCCAGTGCTAGCCCCCTTCTGCGCCCACCCCACCCCCTCCCCGCCGCCGCCCCCAGTCGTCAAGGGTCCGCTGGTGGAGGGCACTCTGCTTTGGGGAGATTAGGGTGGGGGTCATTACTTGGTTTTAAGACCCTCCAGGCCCGGTGGCATTTTGTCTATTCCCCTCCCCTCCGCGGACTCAAACCAGCCCAGCCCCACCCAGCAGAGCAGTGCCTTGATTTACAAACACTTGACCCTACCCTAGGGGCTACTTTCCTGGGGATGGGGGTGGGTGGGCAGGCTGGGGAGTCTGTAGTGAGTGCCGGAAAAACTGCGCAAAGGCCTCCAGCCAGGACCAGTGGAGAGGTCAACTCGCAGGACAGCAGGTGTGGTGGGCTCCCCAGCCAGGGGCGTGCTGCCCCTCGGAGGGCGGACCTAGCCCCGCCTGTCGCCCGAGGCCCGCGGGTTCCTTTTTCCGCAGGTAGAAGCTTCCCAGGTTGTCGCTGGTCGCTGGTATCCCGCCTCCTAGCTGAGCGTGGGCCCCTGGGGAGAAGGCCTCCGCCCGCGCCCGCGCCGGGAAGGTCGCGAAGGTGCTCTGTGCACCACACCCCTCCCCCTCCTCCAGGCCCAGGTGCCAGGTCCAAGCTGGCTCTCCTTACACATCTTACTGTTAAAAAGGATTTTTATTTTTTAACTCGAGTTTGAAACAAAGGCCTCCACAACATATGGCCGACACCTAAGCTTCCGACTGCTGGAACATGAATAATTAATTATTCCCTCTCTGGCGTCATTACCCTCTCCGCTACAAACACGGAGAAATGCCGGGCCAACTTCCAAAGTCATAAACTGCCACTCTGAGATTTGCAACTCTCAACCCACGGTCCACGTTGCGGTGAGAGATCTCAATAGACGTTCTTTTTAAAAATTCGCATTGTATTTTAGAGGCTTTCCATTCCTTTGGGCCGCCGTCGCCCTCGGGGGAAAGGAGAGGAGGAGCGAGTGATGGAATGGTTTCATGTAAAGGTCATAGTGGTCTTCCAGTTCACAGTCTACCCCTGAAATTTCTATTTAAAAACAATATGAGAGGCAACATCTCTGTGGATACCTAGAAATGCTATTCTCTGGATTTAAACAAAGGAACTTTCCGTTTATAATTTTCAGGTATTCCCAACCATATTATTTTTTTTATATGTGCTTATTTAAATGATCTGTGCACACAGTTGTTTAAACACACACACACACACACACACACACACACACACAAAAGGAAATATTTAGATCAACTTCAAGAATGTAGAGTTCGGGATATGAGGTCAGGCAATTTCCGGCAACGGAAAAAGAATATCTGAATTTTGAATTTTCCAAATTACCTACTGGAAAATAGTTTAGGAAGATATTTGAGGGTAGTTTCATTCTTATTCCTAAATCCCAACTCCAATGTTAGAAAATGGCATTTATTTTGGGAGAGAAAAAAATGAACGAATGTGACTGTCCCCCTTTTTCTTTGACATTGGTTTCACATGCGCAGACACGCAAAGCTGAGCTGCACACCTGGAGGCAGTCGGCTGCGAAAGAACAGTCCCTCGGGGCAGCTTAGGGGACTGCAGGGCCTTTGCGGAATCCACTGCCGCATAGGAGCATGCTCTCTCCTACCCAAAGCCCACCCAGACCAAAGAGGTCTGAAAACGGAAAGGCGCTATGGTCAACTCTTTGCATTCCATACACATTTCAAGGCTTCAATTTTCCAAATGTGGCAATTAATGCCCCCTTGGAATCCACCTGTCCTTTTGTCTCTGTCCTCTCTTTGTGATTTTGTACAGTTTCAAGAAAAAGTGTCTTCATGCAACATACTTGAAAGCTTTTAAAGTTGATACCTTTATAGCACATGCGTACTGTGGCTGCCACAAGATAAACGAGATTTTGAATTGTTGGTTTTTGCCACCTCTCTGGGAAGTTCAAACCTATTTCGGTGGTTATTCTTGTTACCACACGGTAGCATTTTCCATGTAACCAAACCTGGCTGTGGGAGAGGACAAACCATTCTAATACAAACACATTGTGTCAGGTTCAGAGACAGGCACTGCTTCAAGTATCAATTATTGATATATTTTGATTCCCCTGCCCTTAGGGTGGAAGGAAGCTTCCACTGGGGGATTCTCTATTCATGGTCTTTCTTAAAGCTGGGATTACAAAAAAAAAATTTTTTTTTTTGCCATTACTCTTTGGATTCTTAATTTCTGGAGACTCTTTTTGTCTTTTCATTTATCAAAATCCAAGGAATTTAACCCTGGGTAGTAAAAAGAAGGGTTTCTTAACCAGGCATTGGCCATTTCTCAATTTTAAAGCATCCCAGGGTGGAAATGGCTAAGAATCTGCAGGTACCACAACAAAAAATTCACACATGCACACAGCAGACAGGTTCATTTAGTGCAACATTCTTGAATTAATAAACAGGTTTCCAGAGCAGCCCGCCTCAGCAATGAGCGACAAAAGATTGTCTGATCATATTACAATCTCGCTAAGCAACCAAGGTTTTCCAGAACCAGCTCTGCGGATATTTTTCACGCGGAGCCCGGGGCAGGCACGGTTTTTCTTTCTCACTTACCTGTAGATCTGGCCGAGGGATTTCCCAGCAAAATTCTTTAGCCCCTCTTTTCCCGGGGTCAAAATCCTTTGTTTTACCGACTCCATTCTGGTAAGGACTGGTGTGGGCTGCAGCCAGATTTAAGTAGTTTTCACTCTGAAAAGCTAGGGGTTTGCATGTTGTCTTAATCGCTTAAGGTGGTTGGTGGCTTGTTCTTCTCAGCGAACTGGTACCGGCGTGCCTCCAGGAGAGTGCGAGCGAGAGAGGGGAGGGAGAGTGAGAAGGGAACAAGAATACGAGAGCGGAGAGCTGCCTGCAACCCACGGGTTTCCTAATAGGAGAGTTGGTAGACACAATCAGAAAGTCTCATTGGAAGGGGAGGATCCGGTGGCAAAGGGCGCGCGCAGTGCCATGGTATTTGGGCGGGTGCAGACAAGTCCTTGTCCTGGAAATCAATCCCCTGTAAGGAAAAAAAAAAAAAAGTAAATTTCTACTTTTGAAGAGCTTATTGCTGTCAGAATTTTCTGGCTTTGAAAAGGAGTGGACGGAAATATCACAAGAACCTGGGGTACGGGCAGAGTCGCCAGAAGAGCACTTTTAAAATGGTGTTTGTGCTGTAAGGAGCCAGAGCACTCCCAAAACTCATGGGAGCGTGTCGGGTCCCAGGTGACCCAAGCTGCTGTCAGTTGCTCCTCTCTGGCCACGCTCTGCTTCCCGGTGGCGCACCTCTGCTCTGCAGTAGGGTCGAATTAAGATGGAGAAAGCTTGCTGCTCTTTGAGAACGTGAGTAAATAACAGATACACTGATTTTAGCAACCACCGCCAACGTTTTTTGTTGTAGTTTTGTTTTGTTTTTCCCCCAGCGCGCTGACCGAGCTCTTCTGGGAGGGTCTCGGCAAAATGGTTCAGCACCAAGGACAGAAGTGAGTTTCAGGAAAAGGCGGAAGGATGCTTCAGCTTGTCGGCTGCCAACTTTCTAGGGGAATTGGGAGAATTGCCCTGACCAAGGGACACTCGAGGACTCTTCAAGAATGGATGCTATGGAAACCAAGTGGCAAGATGTCATCATTTCTAGAGTTTGCCGGGAGAATGGTGCATTTGACGCGACAAAGGAAGAAGGCTTCATTAAAAATTGAGAAGTGACTTCTTCTCTCCCTGCATGCTGTCTCCAGCTCTGACCACGTTGCGGGGGAAGGAAGACCACAGTGTATTTTACTTCTGTTTACCTCGGTCTTCGAGAACACCAGGATCTCCCTTGCATATACAACGATTGAATTGTGAGAAAATGCATAATATGGCTCAGGTGTTTTATTTTAACCCCAGATATAAAAGAAGGGGAAGGGGAGGATAAGAGACAGACAGCCAGCCAGGAAAGGAAGGAGGCAGGGAGGGAGGGAGGGAGGGAGGGAGGGAGGGAGAGAGAGAGAGAGAGAAAGAGAGAGAAACGTTAGGATAAATTTCTTCCAAATGTTCATTTTTTCCACTCAACAGTACACTGTGGAAATATCAATATAATGATAAAATTTATGTCTATGCTTGTCCTTATCAACAAATTGTCATTTTTCTGAAAATTTGCATTGACTATATTTTCAAAATTTTAGTTTAAAGGAATGAAGGGCTGATAGGTTTCTTTCCACCATTTTTCCTTACTGCAAAGTCTTAGATAAGTGTCTACTTCAGGCATTTGGTTCCATAGATATAACTACAGCATCAATGGATCTATTTCATTAAGCAAAGAAGAAAACCGTGCCAGCTTGCTATTATTAACAGATTTCACATGAATCACAAACATTTTAGGTGTAATCCAGCAAATGCTAATAAAACAGATTGGCCTTGAACCACATTTTCAAGGTCAAACCCCTTTAGGTTTCCTTGAAACCAATAAGGGGAGGAGATTTTACTTCAGGGTCCTGGAACCGAATTTCAGAAGTGTGAATCTAAGCACAGAATCACTCACGAATGATCCCCGAATCGGCTGAATGAAACAAGGAATAAGCTGACTGGAAAGCTTAAGGAAATCATTCAAAGGAGCTAAAACAATCTGCCTTTATTAAATGTTATTAAATTGGATTGTCCTCAAATCATATTCCATGTTGGATGATGATAAAGAAGACACGGGTGATGTCTTTCTCTGATTTTGATAAATATATATTAAAATGTATATCACCAGTAAAAAGAGGACTAGATTTGTTTAAACATTGGAATGGCTCCACACAGCATCTGCTCACAAAAGGGATCACTTCTGAGAAAAGACTCTCCTTGCACACATAACATTCAAGCTGATTAGACCCTGATTCTTCTATGTGTTTTCCAAAGGACATAGTGTTCCATTCATTTCATTTAACACACTTAGAGATATCCATGACTTTAGAGATTCTGGAAAGCTATTTTCAAAAGCAGTAAATCCGGTAATAAATAACTGTGAAGCAATGATAGTGGTGATATATTAGTGATTCTGGTAAGCACTCCTGCTTATATTTCATCCCTAATGACTAGAGATCTAAACCATCAGGATTCCTGATTGCTAAATCTGCAATATCATGCCGTACTTGAGGAACACCCAGCAGTATAAATGGAACACAGAGCACTGTATCTAGAGTAAAACAGGTGCATTAATCTTTATTGCTATAAATGTCATTTGGCTCCACTATATTCTGTTGATAACAGATCAAGTGAGTGCCTGAGTCAGGATAGGAGCTCTGGTGGTATAGTGGGTTATGTGTTAGGCTGCTAACCAAACTGTTAGCAGTTTGAAACCAGCAGCCCCTCCATGGGAGAATAATGAGGCAAAGCACTCCCATAGAGAATGACAGTCTCAGAACCCCCTGTCGTGCAGGGTCACTATGAGTCAGAATTGACTCGGTATCAGTGAGTAAATCAAATGTTGATGCTTAATTATTCATTCTAAGTATATTCATCAAACATCAAGAATGTCACCAAGTTCTATAAATGCATGCTTAAAAATCGTACAAGCTACTTGGAAAATAGACACATAAATACAATTAGAAATGCTTATGGGTGAAATCAAACAACTTAAATAACCCAACCTGGGAGGAAGAGGATTTTTAGGAAATGATGTGTCCTATATGGTCTTAATAATTTAAAAGAAACTTAGCCCAATATAGATAATTCCAGCCCAAAAGGAATTGGGTTAGAAGCATCCTAACCAGAGGGAACATTTACAGCAAAGTCATTTAACAAGGAGAACAAAGGTTTATGTGGAAAATTACAAGAATTGTTACAAGGTCACTTGATGTTGAAGAATACCTTAAACTAACAGCTACTCCTGAATGTAAAACCTACACAAACCCATTGCTATCCAGTTCTTTCCAACTAAGAGCGACCGATAATGACCTTTCCAATAAAAGTAGAACAGAGTGGAACTTTTCTTTGGGTTTCCAAGGTAAATTTTTATGGGAGCAGAAACCACCATCCCCCTCCCCCCCAGCTACTGGTGGAGTTGAACTACTGACCTTGTAGTCAGCAGCTTTCCAAGACACCCACTATGCTACCAAGGCTCCCTAATACAGAAGACCGACACTCAGACAATCATACCCCAATGAAAACATTGGTCAAGCTACTGTTTTTGATCCACAGTTAATCAGGTTTATTTTTATACAAAGAAATACTAGTAGAAGTGCCTATGGTATTATTCTAGGGATTTAAGGACATCTTCCCTTTTCTGGGCAACATTTCTTATTCAAAATTATCTTTCATCCGATTTTAACAGTGGCTAAAGTTGCATCCTGTCAGTTTATCATACTGACATAACTTCATTGCTACCTTGTGTACGGTTATGATACTGGAAGCTATGCCAACTCACAACTCCCCCAGTTGGACAGCAGCCCCCC
>NW_022103958.1:29831784-29846654 GCF_000313985.2 Echinops telfairi
CATCGAGTCAATGGGCATCTCATAGTGACCCTATAGGACGGTAGAACTGCCCCCAGTGAGTTTCTGAGACTGAATATCTTTACAGGAATATCCAGAGGAACGGTGGTGGTTTTGAACTGCTGACTTCGTGGATCACAGCGTGACTCCCACGGGTTGGTAGACATTCGAAATATACAGTGGCCACAACACGAGACTTGAACATGGGTGAAGACGGCATTGCACGGGGCAAGAGTAAATCTGTTGTACATGGGGTCTCCGTGAAATGGGGCTAACTCAAGACTAAGTAGCAATAACAACAAAACTGCAAATGAGGTAACTCTTCCTGTAGGAGAATTATTAACAAAAGGAGAGTGCTTCATTGGATTTAATGAATCTGTTTAACATAGAGCAACATGATCTCATTAGTATATATTCTTCATAATTGTTCTTTAAGCCAAAGTAGTTTTATTCCTATTGCATTCAGGAGGAAAATACAGTTTAAAAAGCATTGTCTGAAGCTATCCAACTAGTGACAAGGAAGCACCAAGGATTAGAGCATACTTCTCATTAGTTTGCATCTCGTTAGAATGCAGACTCTGATGCAGTAGGTCCAGGAAGGAGTTGAAGATGGAGCCATGCTGTTTTCAGGGCTGCTTGTCCAGGGACAACAGGGCTTTTGAATAATCATGGCTTGGCATAGGGTACAGAGGATCAGGTGACCCAAGCTTTGATTGATTCTGCTAAAGATCATCCCAGAACTTTGAATTAGCTACTTAGCTTTAATAAAATGCAGCTTCTTCATTTGTATAAGTAAAGGCTTATCATAAGTGATCTGCATTATTTCTTCCAATTATAAAAGCACCTGAGTTTTAAAATTAATTACCCATTGATACCAAACCACTTTTTCTCTGTTTCCCTTCATCCTAAGATCTTTACACCATGCTTAAACCAAATGGCTAATGAGGCGCTGAAAAGAAAATGCCAGAGATGTATAGAAACATGCTTGCTTTCTCAAGTTCTTGTGTGTTTAACAATCAAAATTTCCCCTTTCCTTTGTTTTGTTGCTATGAGTAGATGTTGCATTTCATATGTGCATGTTTAAATAATTGTATTAATAAACCCTCACTGTTTTCCATTCATAGTATTATTTGAAATCTACATAATATTCTACTCAAGACCAGGTTGAGTGGGTATGCAATTATGTATATCCCTGTGTGAGGAAATAACTCTTCAATTGTAAGGGATCATTTAAATGTCTTGTAAATGTTGCCCTCTAGTGGAAGGATAAGTTAATATTTAGAAAGAATTATGACCCTTAATTGGAGAGCAAATGTTTTGAGAGTGATGAGGGCAACGAATGTACAAATGTGCTTGACACAATCGATGTATGTATGGATTGTGATGAGACTTGTATAAGCCCCCAATAAAACTATTTAAAAAAAACTAATATTTTTCTTTTATTTTCCGTCTCCTTTCTAAATTAACGAGGCAAGATGGGACTTTCTACTCCTGCAAAGAGTTTCAGTCTCAGAAATCCACTGGGGCAGTTCTACCCTGTGCTATAAGGTCGCTATGAGTCAGCATCAATTCAAAGGCAATGGTTTTTATTTTGTCTGGGGTTTGTAAATGAAAATTTAGGAACTTTATTATGATTATTTTAATTTAGGAACGATAAAGGTGCAGTAAGGAGTCCTGGTGGTATGGTGGTTACCTGTTGGACTACTATACCCAAGCTTGGTAAAGTTCAATATCACAGCCGCTCATCAGGCTAGTTCTATGCCGGCCTTCAGGGTCTCTGTGAGTAGGTACACCCACTAGAGGGCAGTAGTGAGTGAGGAGTGAGTGCGTGAGCGGTTAAATTGGTAATCCACAGGTCTCGTTCTGAGGAGATGGATGACAGCGAAGGCCAAAACACATTTGTGAGATCTACATCGAAATACGCCTCCAGTGGTTTCCCTCCAGCCGCAATGATGGGATGGGAATAAGCTGGTTACCAACAGAGGGCATTGGAGAGATGACTATTGGAGATAAAAATGATAAACCTGACTGAATGAGTGATCCCCTCTGATATAAGTTGGGCCTGATCTGATTTTCAACATTTTCTGGCTTCCTCTCCCCCGCCCCCCCCTCCAATATTGGGTTTATCGCTGATGTATTTTGTCATTAGGGGTAGCCCTCTTGAGTTTTTGTATGTTTTTTGGAGTTTGGTTTTTGGGGTTTTGTTTGGTATATGATGAGCCTAGAGAGAGAGCAAGTAGAGTAAAAGTCCCTGGGGGGTCACAGTGTGTGCGTATGTGTGTGTGTGGGTGAGGATAAAGCGGTCTGATATCAAGGAGTTCAAGAAGGAAGAGAATGTTTTAAAACTGATTGTGGGAGTAATTGTACAAGAATGCTCGGTGTGGTTCAACTGTGGAATGATGCGATGTCTGTATTAGCTCCCATTAAAATGGTTTTGAAAACAACAAAAACAAAACCACCGCCACCTAGTGGATTCCAATGGATAGCAAGCCTATAGTGCTGCAAAATACTGCCCTTGTGCCGTTTGGAGACTAACTCTTTCTCCCCTCCCCCCCCCTCCCGCCCCCTGGCAGTTTTATTGGCACAGAATTCACATATCATACAATTGAACCATCCATTCAATCAAGGGAAAGGTCTACAATCACCACCACATCTATCTTAGAGCTCTTCTCACCCCCCACCCCCCCACCCCAGCTTCCCGTGGTTACATCACCTTGAAACGGAACTGTGCAATCATCATTACTTCTAGTGCTCCCTGACGCCCCTCCCTCACTGTTCAGTCCAGAAATCCCCTTCCCTTCTCCTCATCCACCCCCACCCCTGCATTCCCTAAAACACCTCGTATCAGCTATTATCATCATACATCCAATCTTCCCGTGCTTCACAACCGGGCAACCTAATAGAACACAGATCAAGACAAACTGCACTAAGGTGGTAAGGATGAGATTGTATTACTATGAAGGCAAAAATACAATGATGAGTAGGAGGGAAAAGACCCCCATCAACGTTCAAAACACCAGGGAAGAGATTTGTGTCATGGGACATCTAAGAGATACTTGCACCCAGTACTGATTCAGGTTTTGTCTATAGGGAGGACAACTGTCCTGGTAGCCAGTTCAATCCCGCATAATCAAGATCACAATGGTCTCTGATAGAACAGCTGATCATAAGGCTGTTCAGGACTCGTGCCTTTGGCTAAATCGGATCTGCCAGTGGCTTGGTCTGACTAGATGCTCTGCAGATGGGTTGTGGGCTCCCACTGTCCTCTGTAGCCTTCTCTCCAAACTGTGTTCATAATTTCAGCTCTGATACCTTTCTCTACACCATCTTTAAATTTTACAATTGTCGTCTTTGGACCACACAAGCTGGTGTGCTTCTTCTGTGTGGACTTAGTGGACTCCTGGCTTAGATGGCTGCTTGTTTCAAAACAAGCCTTTAAAACCCCAGACACTATTCTGAATGGTAGCGGGAGAAGAAAGCCCCAGCCTTGTATTTGTCCATTTCTCCAGTGTTAAAATAAACTTCGTAAGCCAATTTTAGAAATTGATCTGAAGTTTGTAATACGGGATTAGAAAATCAGGCAACAATTCTGACAAGTCAAAATATTCTAAAGAAGAAATAATTTTTCATTTTTCTTTATATTTCATCTTATGACTAGTAATTCTATATTGCTATAGAAAAAGGCCAGAATACAATTGATAAAATGGATGTGGTTATTCGGGATTTCATGTAGCATTGTCCTAAACAAGGATTAAGGTGAGAAAACAGCTGTGGTTATACAAGTTCCTAGCATTGTCTTTGGGGGTGTGATAGTTAAGTTTATTGTGTCAACCTGGCCAATAGGAACATGTGGGATTAATCAGGTCACATTTGATTGGGACCAAAGAGATAAATGGCTCTGCAAGGCCCGCCCTACTCTCTCTTGCTTTCTGGTGATCGGAAAAACGTGCGTGCTTGACCAGCATGCTGCTGCTTTAGCTAGTTCTCTGTCTTAACCCGTGAGCTATCCTACCAGTGGGCCAAACCAACCCATGGATCATGTCACTAGCGCTTGAGGGTCCTTTGAGACCTACTTCTACATGCTGCTGGTGTGTACATCACTTGAGCTTGAGGCTGGTGGATCCTGTTACCTTGCATTGTTTGCGTTTGATATCCACCCTAACTTGCTTCCTTAAGCTCCTTAACTACTGACTGTTGGTGACCCACCTGCTGTTTGCTGCCTGTGAGCAGACTCTGCTTGCTTGTCTGAGGGAAGACTCCACTGTCAGCTTCCTTGACCTTGGACCCGGCAGCCCACATGAGTTGAAGGACTTCCAGTATATTAACAGTTCCACAGAAGTGAGTTGAACTTAACCCTCTGTACTGTTGTGTGGACTAATTAGCTGTTATATTCCTTTTTGCTGTATAAAGCTATCTATATCATCTATCTATCTATCTATCTATCTATCTATCTATCTATCTATCTATCTATCTATATTCATAAGTGTTTTGTTTTGTTTCTCTAGAGAATCATGCCTAACATGGGAAGGGGGTGGGGAAAGGAGACTTATTGGCCCTAAGGCAAAGCCTCCAGACTGAATTTTGTAGTTTCTTTTTGTTAAAAATGACCACACACAGATAATTCTTAAAGAAAAAATAGTAGCACAATATTTGGGTGAATGTTCTTTAGAAATTAAACTAGGCTACTATTTATCTAAAAGACTACTTTGAGGAGACCAATTTCCAACTTTTTAAGGTTCAAAGATGATCTCTGGTTGATAGTTTGTGTAGGTCATTCACTATGGAATTCAGGAATCTGAATTCCAGGAATAGTACAGCTCCATTCCTCCCAATTAACTAAAGACAGTTTTCTCACTTTTTGTAACAGACAAATAGAGTGAACATTCCTAAAGTGATTTAAAAATTGTCTTTTAAAGGTTTTTGCCAGTATGGCTTTATTTGACTTTAAATTCCTAAGTCAACATTCATTCTAATAATTACACACTTCTTTCAAGTTTAGGCTATACAAATAAGCTCTAAGGATCTTATTTTTCTGAGTTTTCTTCTTATCACGGGTTTTTAAGTGGAGAGTTTTTAGTTTGACTTTTGTTTGACTATACTCTGCAGTGTTAGCCCCAGAGGCATTTCCAAAAAATAATCATTATACAGTTTCTTAAGGGCCAGAGATAGAAGACATAATTTAGTCTGTCTTGAATGCTGATACTCTGTAGTGCTATATTTAGTGGCCTACCATAAACTGTCTTTTGTGTTCTCTGTGATCTGATTAAAACATTGAAAGAAGAAAATTGTAAAGCAGTGCACATTGTTATTGTATGTATATTTTTTAACTCTCAGAGTTCCATGTATGTAATGTATTTCTTGTGTAGCTACTCTGTATTTTTTCTATGTCACAAAGATTTCTGCCTTATTTCAATTATTTCTCTGTGCTCCTATTTGCTTCACACTGTTGTACCTTGGAGAAATCCAAATTGTAATATGAATAGAGATCAAATGCTGAGCTTTCAGTGCCACAAAATTACGTCTGATTTTAAGTTCTATATAATGTGGTAAAAAAATAAAACCATACTTTAACTTGAAGAAAACCAATACAAATATCACCAGGACTGAAGGTCTTGTGACAGGTAAATACATAGATGTAGTGACAATATATAACCTGGTATGTTAAAACCATATCTAATTGAGATGTTTCTCTTTGGGTCCTATAGGGATCCAATTTTGCTTTCATGATTCAGGCTTAGTGATTCTCCTTCTCTGGATACCAGACCTTAAGCCATTGAAGATTGTAGAATTTGTCCTCGTTGAGAGAAGACATCCAATATGATTAAGATCTCTCACTTGGCTGTTCCTGACAGCGTCTTTAAGAATCTGTTGGTCAGTAGAACAGCTTCATAACATTCTTATTTAACCTTTGGTGCCCTTTCACTGGTGCAGCCAAAAGCTGCACAGGGAGTAAGTGCAGATAGTTGTGAGGAAGAATTTGTTGTAAATAAGGGCTGAAAAAAAATAAAAAGAAAAAAAAATAAGGGCTGATTGAATCATTTCAAAGTGAGGGCAAATGTACATTTATTTCATTAAAGGTCAAGTAGGAGTTGTCTGTAAGTCTAGGCATTCCTAACCCAGGACTGCTTGTATTCACAATCAAGAGACAGAGGATCGAGGAGTTCCACTTTAGAAAATTTAGAATGAACATTTCCAAAGCAAACATCTAAATACTTAGTTTGTCGATAGAACAAGCGATGTTAAAATGAAGACTAACTACTGTACACTTACTCACATTCTCAATTAAAAAACGGACTGCCTTTGAGTTGATTCTGACTCCTATCAGCCTTAAATTGTTTAGGATAAACAAAAACAATCTCAACAGTAACAACACCCATGGAAACAAAAAGACAGATATTTTTAAAAAAGCCAAAAAAGATGCTGACAACTATTTTCTAACTGCTGCCCTCTTGTGGCAAGTAGAGAAAAAGATTTCTTTGTGTTAAAAACCAAATGCCCGCTGTCATCCAGTTGATTTCTGGCTCAGCCCCTCTCCAGAGGGTTTCTGAGGCTGTCAGTCTCCATGGGAGCAGAAGAAGCATCTTTCACCGATTGATTGGCTTGTGGGTTTGAACCACAGACCTCAAAGTTAGCAGCTCTATGGTTAAACGACAGCACTGTCAAAAGGCCAACCTACAACAGATTATGGTTATCTGAAAGTCAGGCTGTACACATGTTTTGAATGCCGTGATATTACCTGCCAAGGAATCTTGGCTATGTAATGAGATGCAGGTTGAACTGATAACCTCGGTGATTTACAGCCTTGGAAGCCCAAAGGGAGCAGCTCTCGTCTATCCAATAAGGATGCTGTGCGTCAGAAGCCGCTTGTTGACAGTGGAGCTCTGCTTTGCTTTGGTTTGGGTTCAGTGTTATCAGCATCATCCCCATCCCCCAGTAGGATATGAGACTGAAGATAGGGACTAAGACAGTGTGCCACCTCCTACCAACTGTGTGTGCCTGTGTCGGGGTTGTAATGTTAACATCTAATATTATTAGGAAGGTGACCTTGTAGTGCAATCGTTAGTAACGGGAAGGCTTGTGATTGGAACCCACTAGCTGCTGGGAGGGAGAAATATGGGGACGTCTGCTTTCGTAAGATATGTTTCCTTACAAACTTTATGGGGCAGTTCTCCTCTATAGGCTATCCTATAGGGTCTCTATGAGTCAGAATTGACATGAAAGGACAACCGTAATATTGCTATGAGAAACATCATGGGCAGATATTAATATATTTATAAAAGGAGGCCTCAGATCATTCATTGCACCATCTGGATATTGACGCCTCCTACCCCATTAGTCATTCATTGTAGAGACAGGGTCAGAGACCTGATCAAACCACACCTGAAAGCCGATCTCTAACTAAAATACCTGTTCAAATTGTTGAGCCATTTAATTCCATTCTAATGAATCTGTAACAGTGCATCTTGATAGGTGGTGGCTGTCAGGTGCCGGCGAGTCAGTTCCGACCCGTAGCAAACTTCAGAACGAGACACTGCCTGGTCCTGGGCCACCCTCACAATCGTTTCTGTGCCTGAGCCCCTTGTCGCAGCCACTGCCAATCCATCTCCTTGAGGATTTTCATCTCTTTTGCTGCCCCTCTGCTTTCCCCAGCTAATGGCCTTCTCCAGGGACTGGACTCTCCTGACCACATGTCCAAAGTGTGTGAGACCAAGTCTCGCCATCCTTGTCGCTAAGGAGCACCTTCATAGGTAACAACTTACACGTATTGAATAAGTAGTGTCATGAATTGAGTTTGAAGCTGTTCTTTCACAATGCCTCCAAATGATGTATTTTAGGGTCCGGAACCTATGAATGGGAGCTTATTTGGAAATCAAGTCTTTGTAGTAGAAACTGGGTGAGCTAACTTAAGGCCATAATGGAGAGCGCTGGATTGAAAAGGAACATGACTGCTCATCTTATGGAAAGGAGATCACAGGGAGATGTAGCTGTGTGTGGATGGAGGCAAAAACTGCAGGTGAACTGCCTGAGAGAAGGAAGGATTTGGGGCTACCCTAAGTTGGGAGACAAGGAAGAATTTTTCTCCAGAGACACAATGACCCAACCACATCCTGAATCCACGCTTCCCTCCTCCAGAGTTGTGACAGAATACAACTGTTGTTTAAAACCAGCCACTCTGTGCTAGCTTGTTACAGCGCCACCTGACTGCAGTCGAGTCGATTCAGATGAATCTGGACCTGGCTGCCAAGGCAGACGGCCTCATCTTTCTCCGACAGAGCGGCCGCGGGCACAGCTTCAAACGCCAAGCTCACGGCCATCGAGTCAATTCCGACTCCGAGTTTCCCTGTAGGACAGGGTAAACCTGCCCCTGTGGGTTTCCAAGACGGTAAAGTCTTTACAACCATTGACAGCCTCATCTTTTTCCCTTGGAGGAGCTGGTGATGTCAAAGTGCTAACAGCCCAATGTGTAGCTGACTATGTCAGGCCACCGGGCTCCAGGGAAACTGCGAGCGGGGTGATTGGTATTGCAAGGCTTACTCAGTTATCCACTAGGGCTCCCTGGTAAGTAGCCGTAGGAAACTACCGTACTTTAAAGCAAATCGTGTGCTTTAAATGTTTTTGTGCCAACCACACCTCCAACTCAAAGTAATTTTGAAAGCACCCTGTGCTGTTTTTTTTTTACCCAGTGGAAAACTCGACAAAAGAAAGGAGAGTGGGGAGGTCGACATAAGATTTAGAATGTAAAATAAAAACACTGAAAACAGGGACGGGTCATGTACAAGTAATCACAAGACTGAGTCTAGAAAAGTAAAATAGGTTTACACCAAGGAAGTCTTTCATTCCAAAGTGGTTTAGTACAATTTGATTCAACATTTCTAAGTTATGTGCCAGGTCTTGCTCTGGGTACCAGGGAAGTAGAAAGAAGATGCAGCTCTTTCTCTCAAAGAACTCGTGTTTTAAATGAGAAATTTATAAATGACTTCATGGATCGTTATAAAAGTTAAAATTGTTGATGATGAGGGACATGATTTTCAAACAGAGTAACATTCCAAGAAGTTTAGTCAAGGAGCAATGCGACAACTTTTGTGGAGAGAAGATAGATGCAGGGGTCACAGTTCAGAAGGTGCCTACTGCAAGAGGTGATATGTGAACAGATACAATACTTAAAAAAATTAATCTTTGTTCCCATATGATTATCAGGATTTCACTTTAAGGGTTAGGAAAAACAGTCATGAACAGACAGTACAACAGAGCAGAGTCCAGACATGGGTCTCTTGGCTAAATTATTCTGAAAATTATTCAGTCAAATGACTTTCAGAAATTGCTTCTGTGGACTAACCTGATTTTCAGCAAAGAAATTTCATTTCCCTAATTCATTCTTATGTTTCAGGACTATTATTATTATATACACTTGGGACAAAAAAGCAATCTGTGTGTGTATGTATGTGTGTGTGTGTGTGAGAGAGAGAGAGAGGGACAGAGGGAGAGAGAGAGAGGAAGAAGGAAAACATGTCAATGGTAAATGGTTTCAGCCAATACTCTTCTCATTCTTGGGCACAACATAGAAGACATTCGTCATCTATAAATTCCTCCTCAGACAAAGGACCTGAAAGTACTGACATTTCTGGGGCTGTGTTTGGTAGGAAATCGATTTCTTCCTTCCTTCCTTTTTTTTTTTTAAGCATGTTCTGTCTCACACAGTCCTCTGCTTTGTCTTCTCTATCTCCCACAACACTCTATTCTCCTTCTTGTTTTGGTAATTAATTGCAATAGCCACGCAGCAACTCAAAGACAACACTCACATATACGAGATTATTATGGAAGTGAAAAGTCTATGATTCAAGGGAGAAATGCTCAGAATACAATTGTGCAGTCAGGGCTGCTAATGAATTTATAAAGGCACTCAATTCGAAGGCACTTAGCACCAGCTCCATGGGTCAGCAAACCCAGGACCCTAAAGTAGCCAAAGGCATCCCACAACGGTAAGCCTCAATTTGATTTGGAAGCCTCATTCAGCTCCAGTTCCATGAATCAGTAAATGCAGCTCCCCGAATTAGGTTATCAGAGGCACCCCACTCCACAAACTGGCCTCCTGTCCCAAAGCACCGGCTTTATTTACTCTGTGGGCCGGGGAATCCACTCCATTCTGCGGCTGTGGTTCCTCCGTCATGCTTCTGATGCCAAAGCTCTCTTCTGGACCTCTGGGTCCAGAGGACATGTCACATGCCCAGTTCTCGCTGGTAGTGAAATCCCTTTCCTGCTGCTGCTATGGCTCATTTAGAAACTTCGTAGGATGGCAATCACTCACGGCTGAATCATATTATATAATCAGTGTCTTTCCCCACTTTCTTACCCGCCCCATCTGGGGAAAGGTGTTTGGGGGGCTAGAAAAACCACCCTCAAGAATTCACTAGCCAGAACACAAAGAAAGATACTCAATGTTCAATTGGATCTTGAAACAAAATTAGAACAAGCAAAATGATCTTCCAACAATTTGCGTAGAGGTTAACATTCTATAGCACTTCCTACTTCAGATATTAAAGCATTAGAAGACTAATTTTTAGTATTTAATTAAACACTGATATAGTTCTCTTCTCTGGTCTTGGGGTTTATAGTTTCCACTCCTTGGATCACTTAGGCTGGTGTGTTTCTTCAGTCTGAACTTAGCTGACACCTCAGGTAGATGACTGCTTGTTTTAAAACCAGCATTTAAAACTTCAGATGCGATCCTGTCTGAGAGGCAGGCACTATCTGATTTCTTCACCAACACTCTTAAAAAATTTTTATTTTTGACTTGTCTACTGATATGCTTTCTTGAAAGGTGAGGAATTAATTTTAATTTTCCCTGTCTGCTTAGTTAGTTCACACACACACACATATTTATTATCTTAGTCTGTGCTCCCTCGAGAAGTAAAGCAAATGAAATGAGTCAGACTATGGTGAGGACATGGCTCGGGCAATTGTGCATGTTTATGTTAGGTTAGGCCTCTTTCACTATTTCACTATCAAATTATTCTTCAAAATCTCTTCTTCATTCTAGAACATTCGGGTCACCATCTAAAAATAATATTGATTTTCTGTGTTTATTACTTCCCTATCTGCATTATAGCCATGGACGATCACAAATGACCATAAACATAGTGGCTTGAAACAATGCACATGGAATAGCCTGTAGTTTTACAGGTTAAAAGTTTGACTGGGATCTCACATTTGATTTTTTTTTTTCTGGAGGAATGCTGTAGGAAGAATCCATTCCTTGACTTCTCCGGCTTTTAAAGAATGAATTCCTTGGCTTGTGGCCTTCTATCAGCAATCAATCACTTTGACACCCTGCTTCCCTCTTTCCCTTATAAGGGCCTTTATACTGAGTCCACTTATGTTATAAATAATAATCATGATCCTCACCTTCATCTCTCCTACAAAATCTGTTTTGCCACACAAGGCAACATATTCATACGTAGATTCTAGGAATTTTGACATTGAGCGGCCATCACTCTGTGTATTACAGGATCTGCCTGTTCCATTCACAACTCCATACACAGCACATAAGATGCTACCTGCTGCAAACAGGATGCACAGCTATTCTTAAATCAGTGAAGAATTTGGTTTTTAGGTTATAGGTGAATATATTTTGCTTCATCATCTTATAGCATTTCGCTACCAAATGGACTCTTGTCACCAGTGCCATATGTTCATTTTTCAAGTACTATAGGACTCAACTACTATAGATACTGATTTTTGACTTTCAGCAAAATCTTTCAGGACTATGTACTTTTCCAAGAATCAATTCCCAGTTCCTGATGAATGAGGAAATGTCATTCCAAATTTATTTGCCATTTTCCCTTTTTTCATGTTCTACACACCTTTGGCATATTGGATCCCTCTGTTACTCACAAGAGCCCCATTCTTACTCTTCTGCCATTAGGCAGACTGTGATTCACCCATAACGTCATCTTCTTGTCTTCTGTCCCCAGGGGCTGGTCACTGCTCATCATTCAGGGTCCACGTAGCATGCATTCTCTTAGTGCAGCGCTTTCCTTTCTGCCCTCAGTGGCTATTGAGAGCCAGTCCTAGTGGTCCTTGGGATAATGGAGAGCTTTGGAGAATACATAAAATTATTTTAGTCTCAATTTCTTTATTTATCAAATCACATGAGTTATATACCCTTGCCCCTTAAAAAACAAAAACAAACAAACAAACATAAAAACGGTTGTCATTAATCCTTGTATTCCTCCCTTTTATGGATTAAATCACATAATGGATTTAAGCCTCCTCTCCTGACAAGTGCTTAGTATAGGAGAGTTCCTATAGTTACTTGAGGAGTTGTGGTGGTGTAGGGGTTATACATTGGACTGTTATCTGTAAGGTCAAGAGTTTGAAACCACCAGTGTCTCCATGGGAGAAAGACAGGCCTTTCTAGTCTCCCGTGAAGACTTAGTGTCCAAAACTCGTAGGGACAGTTCTCCCTGTCCTATAGGGTCACTGTGAGTTGTCATTGACTCAATGACATTAAGTTTCATTTTTAATTATTATTTAGGAACCCTATTGGTCTCGTGGATCAAGCAATGAGCTGCCAACAACAAGGTTAGCAGTTGAACCACACTATTCTCTCCCTAAGAGAAAGGTGATGTGGTTGGCTCCCAGAAAGACTTAAAGGATCAGATTTCCGAAGTGGGGTGTGTGTGTGTTTAATCCTACTTTGTCTGATAGAGTTGCTATGTCTCATAATTGATACTAGTGTCTATTATTATTTCTATTTATTTAAGCTCCTATATGATCCATTATTTTCTACCTTGTAGTCTGTAAACTATGATTCATACTAAAATTCTATGAATTTTCCATAACTCTTGCCAACTTTAATGACAAATAACCTTTAATTAATAAAATGGTTAAGTAAATCCCCCTTGATTTTTGACGGGCCCTTCTTGTGGAAGGAGGCCTGGCGGTGCAATGGTCATGTGTGGCATGGCCACTCACGGTATCTGCAAAGGCTATTTGCAAATAAAGTCACCTTTTGAGGCTCCAACTGGGTGTGGATTTTAAAGGGACACTGTTCAATCCCTGTGCATCAGACTTGTTCCTATTTATAACAAACTATAATTAAGAATATAGATTATCTATCAGGACTGCACTGGGTCCTTGCCAACTTTGAGATGAATCTGTGTGTGTGTGTGTGTGTGTGTGTGTGTTCCTCCCCTCACCCCCACCGCCGACACACACTGCCCCAAATGTGTTGTAAGTCTTAATGTTCATGCCTGTGACTATAATTCCATTGGAAATGGGCTCTCTTTGTGATTCTAAGGAAGTAGGCAAAATGTAGCATATATTTTGAGCTTATTTCTTTTGAGAAGTTGTTGTCTCACACCACCAAGTCCGGTCCGATGCATAGCGAGCCGATGCACCACAGAAGGAAGCACTTCGCGGGCCTGCACCTGCCTCACTATTGTTTCTGTGCTTGAACCCATTGTTGTCACCGTGGGCTCAATCCTTCTCATTGAGGGCCCTCTGCTTTCTCACTGCCCTTTTGGGAAGTGAAGGAAATGTAACTGAATGGGCTGAGGTGAGATGGGGTCAGCTGGAAGCCAGTAGAAGAAGGACTTCATGGAAGTAGGACATAGGCGTTGGAGAGAGAAGATCTTCCTCGGAGCCAACACAGAGGAAAATCCTTCCCCCAGAGAGGGCAATCGGACTGCAGATTTCTGGCCACCTAGGCTGTGAGAAAATGAATTTATAGGTGGTCAATCCATCCACTTTTGTGCTCTTTCTTTTATAGCAGCATAAATAACTAACGCACTGTCCTAGCCTTACTCCTGGCATGCCCGTGGTCTTGTTACCTAACTATACTCAGACACAGACTCTGTGTAATTGAATGGAGGTGAATATTCTTATCTACACAGAAAGGTTTCTGTGAGGATTAAAAGAGAATCACTACAAAGAGTTTAGCCTAGTGGTTCTTTGTAGCCAATCAATAAATACTGATTTGCTTCATTTATTGTTTTCTTTTTATAGCACTGACTTTTCTGCCTGGAAGGTGCACGCACTCTCTCTCTCATCTTCTCAACATTTGTATTTCTGCTTAGTTGTAACTTACTCAGAGAATATTTCAGATACCCTCAATAGAATCTTAGAGCACGCCATTCTATTTTGTTAGTCCTCATCACAATCCAGAATGACTGATTAATGATGGCAGTCAAATATTAATTGAATGAATGTTAGGTAGTTACTTAATACCTGGCTCCCTCCTGGGGGATAGACCAATGGACTGAACTCCGTGAGGATGAGAAGTCTAGTTTGTTAAGCATTCCGATCACCTTTTGTTGAATCCTGGCTCCAGTGACCACCGAAAACCCCCAAGCCAAATCTAACTCAATGAAGTCGGCTTTAACTCACGGCACCCTCTACAGAGTTTCCCAGGCTAGAAACCTTGATGGGAGTAGCTAGCCTTCTCTTTTTCTCGATAAATGGCCAGTAGGTTTGTATCTGGTGGTTAGTAGTCCATTGCTTACATCTCCATCAGCATTCTTTGTCTCCTCTACCAGGTACGAAGGCCTGGATCTGTCCAGACGTTGTTTTTCCATATGTGAATGATGAGAACGACAGTACTTTAAATAATGTGTGGAAGTATTAAATGAAATCTGTAATATGTAAGGCACTGATTGTAGTGCCTTCCCACTCCTCACCTCTTGCGTGGATTCTGTCTCATTGTGACCCTGTGGGAGGAAGTAGAGCCGTTCCCCAGGATTTCTGCGGCTGTACTTGTGATGGGAACAGTTTTTTTTTAAATCAGTTTATTGGGGCTCATAAAATTCATCACAATACATAGATCAATTGTGTAAAGCACATCTATACATTTGTTGCCCTCATCATTCCCAAAA
>NW_022103958.1:29847053-29851608 GCF_000313985.2 Echinops telfairi
TGTGGGTTTCATTATTGCTATACTGAACCCTAAGTGACTCATCTCCCCACTACCTCTCTGCAAGGTATGTCCCGTTGTCTAGAGATGGGGGAACAGACAGTTTTATCTGTCTCCCAGGGAGCAGGCACGTTCAAAGTGCTGATCTTGTAGTTAGCAACCACATCCATAACGCATGAAGCTGCCAGGGCTTCTTTGGCACAAAATCAGTACCTCAGAGTTGCTCATGGGTCTTAACATTTTTTTTAATGTCTGGTATGCACATAGTGAACTGAATAATGAATGAATGAGTCAGGTTGTTGGCCAAGCCAAAGAAGAACACTTGTACACAGAAAGGTGTGAAAATTCAATAGGTTGGATGTAAGTCTCTCCTTATTAAAGAAGCTAGGAGGCCTCTGGGAAGAACTGCCTAAGATCATTGCCCTGACTAAGTTTGTTCATGATGACCCTTAGAATCCCAGTTTGAAACAGAATTTACAAAAATAAAATTAAAAACGTTCAGAGAATTCAATGTGTTTCTAGCCCCAGGGTGGTCTTCTGGATGTGAAATGCTTTTATTTTATTTTACTATTGATTTATTTTTTAATGAAAAGATCATTTTATTGGGGGATCTTATAACTCTTATTATGATCCATACATCAATGGTATCAGGCATCTGTGTGCATATGTTGCCATCATTCTTTTCTAGACATTTTCTTTCTACTGAGCAACTCCTATCAGTCCTCTTTGTTCCTTCCCTCCCTCCCCCCCACCTTCTTAAACCCTTGGTAGATTATAAATTATTATTATTTTCATATATCACACCGACCGCTGTCGCCTTTCCCCCATGGTTTCTGCTGTTCTTCCCCCTGGAAGGGTGTCTGTGGTTATGGGTCAATCATTACGATTGGTCTCCCCTTCTTCCTGCCCTTCTGGTATCGCTAGTCCCATTCCTGTTCCTGGGTTCTGAGTGGCGTAAACTCTTAGTCTTATGTGCACGTGCTCTGGTCTAGCCCGGAGTGGAAGGCAGCACTGGGGTCATGATAGTGGGGGGTCAGGAAGTCTCAAGGAGCCAGAGGACTATTGTGTGTTTCATCAGTGCTTTATTGCACCCTTCAGTGCTTGACTCATTCATCCCTTTTCTGTGACCCTTCTGTGGGGGTGGGGGGCTGGGGATGGGGTGGTGTTCCATCATCTCCAAGTGGGCTTTGGGTCTCTGTTTGACCTCCCTCCCTCTCAACAATAGTTTTGTTGGTTTGTTTGTTATGGGTCTGCTGATGCTTGTTACCCGGTCCTGATGATACCTCATGATCGCACCGATGGGTGTGCTTCTTACACGTGGGCTTGTTGTTTTTAAAAAGAAGTAGGGAAAGGCAAGGCTGCTTCCCTAGCAGGTGAAGTGACCCGAGGCCACCGCATTTTTGTGTGTATGAGAAGGGATAGAGCGCACCAAGGAAACACATCAGTACTTCTTAGCAATGGGTTGTACGTCTGTGTCCACAGTCTAAGGCAGTGTTTCCCAAAGGGGGCTATGCCGCCCCCTGGGGGGTATGAGAAGCATTCACAGCTGCAAAAGTAGCTAGATTATGGGCTAGAGTGCAAAGTTTTAAATTGCCAGGCAGGGTGGGCATGGGGTGTTGTTACTGAATTTTCCCTACCACATGGCCAGTAAGCCAAATACATTTGGAAACCTCTCACCCAAGATACCCACACACAGTCACCACCACCATGATAACACATTTTTGGCTGAATCTAAAAGGCAGCTTTCAACTTTAAAAGAAAGCCATTCCCAACCCTAAGAACAAATTGGTGCTCTGGAATAAAGGGGGCCACTGAGGAGACAACACCATCATTCCTGTACTGCCATTACCTGCTGGAGGCAATGGAGAGGCAGCACTTTGCAATTGGACACTGACCTGGTTTAAAACTCAGGTGGAGATGCCACTTTGTTTTCAAGGGAGTCATGGACCACACAGATTCTATATCTGTATTTGGAGGATGACAATTGGATGGATGAAATAATTTGTATTTCCTTAAATAGAAGGAGCTGAAAGAATGACCAATTTTTGCTAAGCCACAAATCACAAGCAGAACTACCTCATTTTAAAACTTACAGTTTGTGAAATCCAAAGTCAGAGATGAGGATCAGAAAGGCTAGGTGACTTGTGCAGGGCCCTACTACAAGTTGACAATTTGGAATAAGGAATAAAACTTAGATCTATTCCATATTTATCAAATGCTCCCTGCATGGCTAACCAACAGTGGAAATTGTTCCATTTAAGATGTAAGACCATCCAGTTCTGGACTAGCAGGGCCGTAAGGATTTATTCCATCTGCTTACTGAATTTAAGTATCACAGTTCTAAAATGTAAGTGTCTATTTTGGGGTCATTTTTGTATAGTGACCCCAAAAGAAGATGGTCCTCTCTTATTAACAAACTAGATATTGAATAGATTGGAAGGTATGTTAGGCTGAGTTATTTAGAGAAGTAAAGCCAGTGATAGAAAGATAAATAGTATGAAAATAATAATCTATAACTTAACAAGGGTTCATGAGGGAGGGTAGAAGGGGGAAGGAGGAGGAAGAAATGGGAAGCTGATATCAGGGGCTCAAGTGGGAAGAGAATGCTTTGAAAATGATGATGGGGGCATATGTGCAAGTATGTTTGACACACTGGCTGAATGTATGGATTGTGATAAGAGATGTAAGAGCCCCCAATAAAAGTAAGGGGGAAAAAAAGATACATAGATAGATGATAGATACCATATATACTCAAGTATAAGCTGACCCAAATATCAGCCAAGGCACCTAATTTTACCACCAAAAAACTGCATTTAAAATGTGTTGGAAAACTTGGCTTATACACGAGTATATACAGTAAATAGATAGAAAATTGTATGAAGAAAATGGGCCACGTAGTAGACAAGTTCATCCCAAATTCCATAGCTTGGGGCTGCAAGGAGGTTAAATTCAAGACCAGCAGGTCAGTCTTGTGACTGGGAAGATGAATAAATTCAAAGTCATTAGGTCAGATGGCAAATAGTTGATGGCTTCCAGGATCAGCTAGTAATATAGAAGGCTCATGTCCAAAGAACCAGAGGTAGATGAGCTTGATGCAGAGTCCAGACCCAGCAAAAACAAAAATTTAAACAAGCTTCCCCACAGCCTCCACTTATATAGGAAGTTGTTCTCACCTCTGAGTAACGTCCTTTTCATTGCTTCAGGACTGTCACCTAAGTAAGGGGTTAGTCCCCCCTGATCTCTCTGCAACTGCCTGGGTGCTCCCAGCAGAAACCATTATGGAGTGGATTCAGTGTGTTACGTGGGGGATCACTAGGCCTCAACCGCTAAGCCACTAAGAATCCTGGTCCAGTAAAGTTGACACAAAACCTAACTCTTACAGAGGGCTGTGCAAACCTCAACAAAAAAAGCCTTTTGAAAATTAATAAACACATATATTTGCTACAAAAAGAACAAATTTTCATGGAAAAACTCCATAATCTTTTAATTTCATTTTCCATTAATATTTTGAAGTGTAGTAGGTTATATATTGGATTACTAACCACCAAGGTAGCCATTCAAATCCATTAGATGTTCTGAAAGAGAACTATGAGACTGTCTACTCTTGTAAGATTTAAAGTCTCAGAAACCCAAAGGGGAAGTTCTATTCTGTCCTATAGAGTTCACTATGAATTGGAATCAACTCAATGGCAGTGCGTTTCAGTTATGTATATGCCCATATTTGTATATGTATCTGCATATGGATATGCTATATGATACATAGTATAACACATAATAATATATATTTACATTATACATAATAAAACAATTATATTATATCATAGAGTATATATTATAGATCACATAATATGTAACATACATATAATGTTACATATGTGAATACTTATATAATTACATGTAAATAATTAAATATATCTATTCTCTATTTCATCATATGCATGTGAAAGTTGGACCTGAATAAGGAAGACTATAGAGGAAGAGATGCATTTGAACTGTGGTGCTGGAGAAGAATATTGGAAGTACCATGGACTGCTAAGAGGACAAACCAATCTGTATTGGAAGAAGTGAGGCCAGAGTGCTCTTTAAAGGTAAGGATGGCAAGACTTCGTCTTATATACTTTGGACATGTTGTCAGAAGAGACTGGTCACTAGAGAAAGATGTTGTGTAGCAAAGTGGAGGGGCAGTGAAAGAGAGAAAAGCCATCAATGAGATGGATTGACACAGTGCCTGCATCAATGGGCTCGGATGTAAGAACTATTGTGAGGATGGTGCCGGACTGTGGTGCAGTGTTTTGTTCTGTTGTGCAAAGGATCACTATTGATTGGAGCTGACTCGATGGCACCTAACAATAACAACTCTATCTATCATCTATCTATCTCTATCTATCTATCTATCTATCTATCTATCTATCTATCTATCTATCTATCTATCTCTATCTATCTCATCTATCTATCATCTATCTATATCTATCTATCATCTATCTATCTATCTATCTATCTATCTATCTATCTATCTATCTATCTATCTATCTATCTATCTATCATCTATCTATCTATC
>NW_022103958.1:29851708-29880869 GCF_000313985.2 Echinops telfairi
TATCTATCATCTATCTATCTATCTATCTATCTATCTATCTATCTATCTATCTATCTATCTATCTATCTATCTATCATCTATCTATCTATCATTATCTATCAAATTTACCAACATACCTATTTACCTACTTTCCTGCATACGTGTGCTTGTGTGTCCACTACAACGAACTTAGTTGGGCTCCAAAGACAAGGTCTTTATGGGAAATCTACATTATGCTCTATGCCCACTCTTCAGTGATGGTGTCCACTCATGCGCCCCTCCTTCATCACTCACCATGTCTTAGGCTATCCAGTCAAGCCTTGGTACTTGGCATGGCGGGTTCCCCTTCCACATCACACCATCTCCACCATGGCAGAATTTGGTGTTTCGGTGGTATTGGCAGAGTTGGTCAGGTATTGTTGGCCATCAAGAGCTTCCTGGCGGTGCCTGGGCAGGGAACCTGCTCATCCTCCCTCCATTTACTCGTTTTCAGTCTCACAAGGGCCCTCTTCCCTCCCATGCGCTCCTGCATCTTGCCTTCCTGCACTACCTCCCCAGCATTTTGAGGGCCTTACCAGGTCTCCCGGGGCCTGGCAGAGATCTCATGTAAACCAACCTTACCCATGGCCAAACTGAGGTGTTGCCAATAAATGGGAGAAGGCAACTCAAGTCCCAGGGTGGCAGGCTGATATAACTCCCAGCAGGTCATGGCCGTGGTCTTAAGTGAACTTTGGACCATTGAAGGAGCTCCCTTAGAATTTCTTAAAAGTTGTCATACATTTGAAATTGTGAAATGTGAAATTCCGTATATCAAGAGAGTCCAAAATTAGGATAAGATGTTGTGGTAGTTTCATAATTTTGTATCAACTTGAAGATACAGCAGTGTAGGGGTGGAGTCTAGACAGCCAATCAGGTCACAGCCTGATGGTACTCCTTATGGGAGTGACCTTTTCATAAGGCGTGTCCTGGGAACCTACCTTCTCTTTCTGCCTTCACCTTCCTGTTGAGAAGCCACACTGAGACCTGCATGAGCCCTAGAGAGGCGTCCGCCCCACATTGGATCCACAAGACTTTGCATCCACTGACTAGTGATTTTCCTGCATTTTGCCTCATTGCATGTGGTTTCTTGAGTCTGCAGAGGGATTTATGGACTTGAGTTGGACTGGGCTGGGATGTTTTATTGGTGCACGAGTACTTCTTTATATAAATTCTTCCTTTTACATATATGAGTGTCTCTGGATTTGTTTCTCTAGTCAACCCGGCCTAACACAGATGCTTACAAGAGTAAACAAAAATTATTGCTAGAAAATCACAGAATCCTTTATTAGACAAAACTATAAAAATGTAAAGCGATTCTTCAGGACAGTCTCTAGGTTTGCATAGTTCTTAAGGGAGAGTTTTTCTCTCTCTAACCCTTCTCAAAATAATTCTGTGATCTTCAATTTGCACCACTTCAAAATAGCAGTTTTAGCAGCCTTGAAGGATGTACATTTTGTTCCTTTTAAATATTCTTTTGAGTTTGGGGATCAAATAGCAGCTGAAGGAGCAACATCGGGGCTGTAAAATGGATGGTGTAAGGTTCCGAAAGGAACTGTTCCCAAGACAACATTTGCTACCATTGAAGAATGAACACAGCTTTCCTGGCCTCTGTCTCACTCATGTATTTTTAATTTTTTAAAACTTCTTTATATCAAGGCTCTGCGTTTATCCTTTGAGAAGATCTATTAGGATTAGTCCTTTGGAATCCTAAAGTCATCCATCATAACCTTTTGAGCTGACTTCTGTGCTTTGCATTTCACTGATTCAGCAGAGTCCCTGGAAACCATCACCTTGATTGGACCTCTTATTTAAGGCACCCTAAGGAGATCAAGACGTATTGGTTACCTGTTGGGCTGTTAACCACAAGGTCAGCAGTTTGAGATTACCAGCTGCTCTGAGACAGAAATATGAGGCTTTACACTCCTCTATTTGAGTTAATCTCAGAAACCCAGGGCAGCTGTGGGTCAGAATCGATCCAGGGCAGTGAGTGGAGATTAAGGCAATATGCTACTGGTAGAGCTTGTTTGTGGCCATCCACGGTTTGTAGAGACACAGTTAAGCGAGTTTTGCTTTGAATAAAACTGTACACGTATGACTTGTAACTCCAGCAGCGATACTTTTTGACTTACATTGGTGTGTGTACTTGTGTGTGTGCACAACACGCACCATATACATAACTTGTATTTTAATACTTCTTGTAAAAAAAAAGAAAAGATAATAGATTTTCCCACTAACTTATTGAAACTTCATTATGTATTTATTTATATTTACATATGTTTAAAATCATTGCCCCAACTCCCTTCGTTCCACCACCATTGATAGATATTGATCCTTAGATAAAATCCAAAATATCACCTAAGCCACAGGTAGTAGTGGGCTGGATGACTGAATTAAAGAATCTAGGCCCTCCTTTTGCACTTTCTACATTTATGCAACTGAGGTAGTAAGTTCATAGCTATGATGATCTTTAATCTCCTGGGTTTTTTAACTGTAGTAAATGTACATGTAACAAATAGTTGGCCCTTTCAGCCTTCTTCATGTGTATAATCAGTGATTTTAACCATTAATATTATCCATTTCCAAGTTTTCCCATCACTGTTAATAGGAAGACATTGCTTCATCATCCTTAATAGGAACTCATTCACAGTGGTCGCCCGATTCATAACAGTAGTGAAATGACAGTGATGAAGTAGCGGCATTTGGAAGGTTGGGAACCACTGGCTTAGAGGATGCTATGCTTCTGTCTTCTCTTCTTTAGACTTTGTCCTTCATGTGATGGGACAAGATTGGCACAATCCCAAGAACTAGATTAAGAGAGAGTTATCAGGTTGCAAGCAGATTGAAAGTCACGGAGGCCTGCTATAGCTCAGCAGTCTATTTTGGTCTATCCCGTACTTATACATGTAATAAAGGTCCATCTTTGGGATCCTTAATTATCAATTCCCTCAGAGAACCCTCAGAAGAGAGAATACCTTATTAGCAGGTATTAAAAAATTCCTCAATACATTCATATCAAAGTTCAATACTATTATTTATCTATAAATTATTTTGCTAAACGTCTCCTAAGGGTCAGACTCTATTTAATGTAATGGGAGGAGGGGGAAAATAAGACAGATAATTTTCCAGACTGATGTAGCTTTTATTGAGGAGAAAAAAATCAAACAAATTAAAACTTTGGTATACCATCCTACTTCCTATAAAACATATATATCATTGTCCATTTATCAAAATCCTTGACACTGTTAGGAGAGCTTTATATATTATACTTTAATACTTGTATAATTGTAATGGCACAGAACTGCCAGAAATTCAAGCCAAATTCAGAAGAGGACCTGTTACAAAGGCTAGAATTGCTGATGTCAGCTGGATCTTGGCTGAAAGCAGAGACTACCGGAAGGGTGTTTACCTGTGTCCTATCAACCATGCGTCAGCATTCCATTTTGTGGATCATAGCAAATTATGGATAACATTACAAAGAATAAAACTTTGAGAAAACCGAAATGTGCTAAAGTGGAACCTGTACATAGACTAAGAGGCAGTCATTTGATTAAAACAAAAGGAGATGACATGATTTAAAATCAGGAAAGATGTGTGTAAGCATCCCATCTGTATACTGAGCAAATAATCCCTGAACCTAGACTTTATGAAGAAAAACAGCATCAGAATTGGAGGAAGAATAATAAACAGCCTGTGATATTCAGATAATACAACTTTGCTTATGAAAAATGAAAAAGACTTAAAGTAATAACTGATGGTCAAAGACTACAACATGTATATGTATTAAACCTGCATAGTCAAGAACCGTGTAGGTTTTACAACTCAACATTCAGGAACAAAAAACCTTCACAACCAGGCCAATAAACATATGGAAGTATTATTTAGTAAATGCATTTGGAACGAGCACAGAATTTTACCTGAATTGTGGACGTTAAACATGCTTTTGGTGCAGCTTTAGATGAACACAATGAACGTGTGATGGGACTCCGCACAGTGGGAGAGGCTCTCTGTCTGCATTATGGCCGAGCGTTTGGTGGAGGTAGGATTTGTAAATACAGAACTTGAGATTTACTGAGGAGATTTCTAAGCAAGACTTTAAAGGGGCCACGTGGCTTTTCTCTGTTGCTTATGGTAAAACTAAAGAGTAAAGAGATGGAATTACAAGTGGACTGTGCAAGATGCGAGCAGAATTTAAGGAGACAAGGTTGAAGTTGTCAAGGATTTCATCTTGCTTGAATCCACAATCAACGCTCATGTAACCAGCAGTCAAGAGATTAAAAGACAAGTTGCATCAGGCAAATCTACTGCACAAGGCCTCTTTAGAATATTAAAAAATAAGAATGTTACTCTGAGGTCTAAGGTGTGCCGGACCCAAGCCATAATATTTTTAATTGGCTGACATGCATTTGAAAGTTGGACATTGAATAAGGAAGACCAAAGAAGAATTGTTACGTCCGAAATGAGGTGCTGGAGAATATGAAAATACCATGGACAGCTAAGAAGACAAGCATCTGCTTGGAAGAAGAGCTCCTTAGAGGCAAGAATGGCAAGACTTTATCTTCCCTACATTGCACATGTTGTCAAGGAGAGACTAGTCCCTGGAGGAGGACACCGCTGGGTGAAGTAGAGGGACAGTGAAAGAGGATGGCCCTTAGGGAGGCAGATGGACACAGTGGCGGCAACAGTGGGCTCACGCATAGAGACAGTTGTGGGATGGTGCAGGACCGGGCAGTGTCTTGTTCCGCTGTGCAGCTCTGTTGTGCGTAGGGCCACTATGAGTTGGAACCAACTTGGCTGCACCTAACAACAGAGGGTAGGATGTTGTGATGCAATTATGTATCCCAACCATATCATTTGTAAATCCTAACATCTATCCCTATGGTTTTCATTCCAGGTGAGAAGAGACGCTCTTTGTTAGGTTAATGAGCAGGATTTATTTATGATGGGGTTTCTCCTGAGCATAAGTATGACTGCATGAAAAAGAAATATAAAAATGTACACCAGCAAGTCTGTAATGATGCATAACTGTGAGTGTGATACTTGGGTTTTGTGTCAACTTGGTTGGGCTATGAGTTTGGCCTAGGAATGCCCCATGATGTGACCTAACATAACATAGTCAGCGACATGATAGAAGCTGTGCTGAGCAGGCAGGCAGTTGTGGGAGAACTGAAGTGGAGTGTCTATTAGTGTTGACATTTTCGAGTGCTGAGTTGGCAGAAGACTGTAGTTGGCACAAGGCTATGGTGGGCATCCCCAATCCATGTATGAGCCTCCACATAACTTCAGCCCCCAACAAATTCCTTTTGACTATTAACAGGTTATGTGAACAGTTTTGCCCCCCAGGCAGAGTGCATTAAGATTGCTGTCACTCCCTCAGCCTGTCCAGGCTAGGAGATGTGGCATAGCCTTTGGGAACTTGCCTAGCTGTGCCTTTGAGGGAAATCTGCATGCTAGTTAGGGCTGCATGGTCAGGAGCCACACTGCTTGCCTTGGTTGGAGTTCGCCGAACCATTCTTATAAGCCCTTGTGTCTGACAAAACAAATTGTCCTCATCATGGTCCCATTCCTACTTCTGGAGTCCCACCTGTAACTGTCATGTAGTTTGCTTTTGTGGGTTCCCTTTGCCTTCCTGTGCCCTGTTAAAGTCTCCAAATCTCTGAAATCCCTTGGACACCATTGTGAACTGTGCTCATGGTCTCCCTCATCTGGACATGCCTTTGTCTTGCCTTTTCCTGCTTAAGACAGTAAATGTTCTCCTTAAATTACATTTGCGATTTGGAGTCTCTTTTCTATCCTAAAGCAGAAGCAACCCCCTTGCTCAAGTTACAGTCCTGATGCAATTGAAAGCATGCTTCTGTGGGAGTGTGGTCTAATTCCTATAGAAGTGGACACTGTGGGGGAACTAGCTTTCTAATGCTGAGTCTGGAAACTGCATCTGGCTTATTGGCCTCGTTTTTTCGCCCTTGAGCCAGTTCCCCTGTCATACTGTCTGCCTACCCTGCCATCTAATCTGTGGACTTGGCTTCTTCATTCACCTCTATCATCTCCCATCTTTCACCTTCCTGCCTGTTTGGGGTTCATCAGTCACTACAGTTATGTTAGTCAGGAGAACTCTACAGCCTAACATCTGACCATGGACTTGGTACCTGCTCAGACCTGGAGTCAACTGGGTCTTCAATGATATGTAATACGGAAGTGTTCATGGATTTGTTTATCTAGAGAACCCAGTCTAACACAAAGAGCAAATGGTCTGCTCACTTTTGAACCTTCTCTTTTCTAGGTCAAGTATTTCAAATGTACACAGTCTGTTTTTATACTGTCTGTTTAAAGTCCTTTATACTTACCCTGCTTTGGGGTTTGTACATCACTTTACTAGTCTAACCAATATGTGGAAATTGGAACTATTCCTGTACAATCTTCTTATTCTGCTTCTTCACAGTACACCTTTTTAAAAAATTCTGAAGACAATATAAAAATTTAAGTTCACTTAACACTGAGATATAGCTCTCCCGTAGTTTGTGAAATCTATATTTCATACTGGTCTTTTTCACATTGTAGTGTGCACCAGAGTATCATGGGAGCCGTGCTCATCGTGCAGATTCTCTCAGACCTCAACTCTCAGGGATTGCGATTCAAGATCAAGGATTCTGAATTTAAAATGGAAGGGATTATTTAAAAATCTAAGGTTATTTTAATGCTTTTGTTCTGTAAACCACATAGAGGAAATTAAGAAAAAAACGAAACTGCTGTGTCAGTACAGAGAGAGAGATGTATACAAATTCACACACATGTTCTTTTGGCAGATATTCTCAGTTGGTTGCTGACATTTTCTACTCATCTTTCCCTTGTGACCTGTCACTAAAGAGACTGAGAAGCCCAGTATTCATGTCCCTCATCTCCTTTGTAGCGATGCTTGTTCATGGAACTCCAATTCTGGTCACAGAGGGCTTCCGGGAAAGCAAGATATGAACAGGTTATCATTGCCTCCCTACCCTTTGAAGTAGATGTTTATCATATTCACAATCATCCACCATCTTTTAAATTGCCTGGCACGGAAGTCAAAATCTTCAGAACCTCTTATGTTCTCAGTTGGCAGAACCATTTCTGAGCAGATATCGTAGTCTCATCTATCAGACATATCCACTGGGAGTGATTTGGAAGTGTCCATGTTAGACATCAGAGTCTGGGACTGAGGCACTGGGTGTGTGTACTGTCGGAGCCAATGACAGCGATGTCCCACTCGTGCTGCAGTGGATCAGTCTCCTGATTGTTTTGTGGTTGAAAGTCCTTTGTCCCTAGAAACCCCCCAATTTCAGTATAAAAACATAAATGCTTCATATTCCGGGAATCCCGGTCATCTTGGGCAGACAGGGAAGATGGTATACCATATGGCTGGGTGATATTCTTGATATAAGAGTGGTAGTAAATTCAAGTTCCAGGAATTAGGAATTTCCTGGAATTCAGTGCTAAGTAATGGCAGCGACTAATGTTCCTGGCGTGTCCTATTGTGGGATTCAGGGTGGAGATTTTCTCCAACCTAATGTCTTTTCTGTACGCTGCCGGTGGTCACACAAGCTGATGAATATTCCTAAACGCTCTTTAACTTAAACCAGTAAGGATATGTGTATTGTTTTCGAGTAAGATCACGGAATGACTTACCTTCTTCTGCAGCCATGACCTTGACAGCTTTATCGGCCATCGCATGACGTGAAATGAAGAAAACAATGATAAAAGCCACAGGGAAGGACAGTCAAGTGCAAAGAATGAGCTCGTGTCCTTACTGGTATAAATAAAATAATTAACCTGTCTTGGAATGGCACAGTTTTTTGTTACCAGAGATAACCAATGTCTAGTTTTTAGTCATCCTACTCCAGTCATGTACATTCTTTTACATGATAATGGCTCATACTGCATATGCATGTGATATTACATGCTGTTTTGCCCTGCTTAGTACTGTGACTTCCATATTTATCTGCCAATAATTTGGGTTGAAAGCATCTATAGTGACTATAAACCCGAAATTTCCCTGGATGCTCTATCTTCTTCTCCCACACACTGTTACTCACCTGTATCTTATATTGCTTTCTAGTTTTTTTGAGTGTGCATTGGTCTTGTATAAGTCAATTGAAACCCTTAAAATTTTAGAGTAAATATGAGATATTTGAAAATATTACTGTAAACTAGATATAAAATGTTTCATAGAATCATAAAAACACAATTAAAAACTGGTGGATAATTTCTGTCCAGTCTGCCTTCCTGCAGACCTAAGGAGAGTGTCCTGTTGCTCCGTTCTCACCTCTATGCCAGGACTCTGCAGACCGGTTCCTAGAAGGGACAGCCTAGGACATCCTGTGTCCTTTTCAAACAAGAAGGGAGGCAGTTTCCGTTGGGAGTTGAATAGATGATTAAAAACAGAAGAGGAAGAACAGAAGACAGGGAGGCATGAAGGAAGCTGAGAGTGAGAGAAAGATTAGAAAAACAAAACAAAGGATGGGGAACAAGGGGGTAGTCTAAACATTTATGGCTTCTTTATGTTATTCCCTCATGTGTCATCATATGACTTAAAAGCCCTTTCAGTTGAGCTCTATCATTCTTTCCCCTTCAATAGGAATAGTGCCGGCCTCAAGCTTGCGCGGGTTTCTTGTTTCCCCCCATGTTTCCCTAGATGGTCAACTGCTAGTCTTGCTCTACGTGCAGTGTGAGGAAAGGATTAAGGTTCCCCTCTCCCCCCATGTGAATATCCAGTTGTTTCAGCTCACTCACTGTCATTGAGTCGATTCCAACTGATAGCTCAATTTGGGGAACGTCAGCAATTGTTCAAACAATAGTGGGCATTCCGACATGTATCTTTCCATTTATGTATGGCTTTCTAAAGTTTGTTCCTCAGCATTCTATAGATGTTAGCTTACATGTCTTGCACATAGTATATCAAAATTCCCTTGAAGAATGTTTGTCTTTATTTTTTAACTATTCATTACTAATATACAAAAATAAATTTTTTATTGATCTCATATACTATAACCTCATTAAAATTGATTGCAATAGCTTTTCTCAATATACACAATCATCTCACGCACAGAACATTTGATTAATTCCTTTCCAAGTCTGTGCTATTTTCCCTATTTATTACACTGACTACTACCTTAAGAATAATGCTGAACAGAAATGGTTAGAGACAATACACTAGGCCTTTCCCTAAGTTTGATGTATAATGTTTAGTTAATTCTGTAGTCATATTTATCAACTGTCAACTACGTCAGGCAAAACTACAGAGTCTGATGCCTAACAGTGTACACTTCCAATCAGTCTAGAATCTAATGCCTAATAGTGTATATTTCCAAACAGTCTCAATGGATATGTCTGATAGATGAGATCTCACTATCTGCTCAGAAATGATTCTGCCAACTGAGAACATAAGAGGTTCTGAAGATTCTGACTTTCATGCCAGGCAATTTAAAAGATGGTCTTTGGTATCTTGTATCTATAGAAGACATGTAAAACTTGAGATCTGTAAGCTCAATCTTGCCCAGAGAGATATTATCTGTTGGTGGACCCCATTGATTTTAAAATACAAGTACTTTTTTTGAGTTTTACAAAGAAGCCCTTCCCCTGGCGACTCTGTGTCTACAGGTCTGGGATCTGACCGTGGGGTGTATATTTCTAATGAAGAGCTCAGAGTGCTTTGATAACGATGGCTGAACTGCTTTTTGGAAAGACAAGAATAGAAAAAAAATTAGAAAATAATTCAGCTTTTTTTTTTTTTTTTTGCTTTTCTCCTAGGGCTTTTCTGTTTACTTCCGTCACTTTCCACAGGTGACCACAGTAGCAGGCAAATCAACAGAAACCATGACCTTCCATTTCTCTAGACCTCCCAGCCTTCTTCCTTCATGCAGTCTGCATCTCCAAGTCTGCCAAATATGGACTTTACAAAATACACAGAACGTAGGTAATATATGTTAATGCGTCTAAATAAATACAGTGACATACAAATCTCTGTTATGAACATTCATACTCACAAAAGACTATATCCACATTTTACCCTAAGAATTTGGTGCCTGTCAAAATGTAGTTTAAAATTATTACTTTATTTACTGCATGGGTTTGAATATCTTGAGATTTACATGCATATAAATCTCCAAACTTAAGAGCAATTTCCCTGAATATGTTCCCCAACTCCCCTCTCCCCAAAGAACGTGGAACACAGGAATCAAGACGGAAAAGGAGTAGCTATTTAGGGTAACAGCTTGGCACACAATCATTCAGAGGAAAGACCTGTGTCTGTAACCCATTGGGGCACACTCACACACTCATTAATCCAGATGATTCTTTTTAACATCCTCAACAAGTTTACGTAATGCTGAAATAATTAACATACTTGAATTGTTACACACAAAGGGATAGGCACAGTAATGCTGTCTAGCAAAAGAGAGACGGCATCGTTCCCGTGACTTCCAAGTGCCAGGTTTGCCCTGCTATTTTCCTGAAGAGAATTCTTCAGGAACACAAGAACTATTACCAAGGAAAAACAATCACTCGCAAACTTTTTAAAACCAGATTTCCCCTTTTGAAGCACAAATTCCTCAGCCTCAATCGGAGCCAATCAACAGGGAGTACTCTGAAATTTAATTTTGACACATAATAGTTTTCAACTTGTCATCTCTTTCTTTTTTTTCACTTGAGGAATTCTTTTACCCTTCTTGGAGTCCTCTTATCATCCACCTTTGCAGCATGCTTCCCCAGGACGCTCCTGCCTCCCCTGTGGACCTTAGCGAGCACAGGATACCTAAGAAGTCCGCTCTGCTTCTCCCTTCTTCACCCCTTCTCTTTTTCCTGAGAGGGTTTGCTGAGTTACAAAATGTCCTGGAATGCTACGAGTCAGGATGTGGCAAAAAGAAGGCAGCCTACTGTTTCATTTAGACAGCCCCTTCTCGGATGCACACCTCTAAATGTCTTTGGCGGGGGTTTCCTCTTCTTGTGTATAAAGACAAAAAGGGACCGGATAGGTCAAGGCATTTGAAAAGAATTAAGCATTCTCTCTTATTTTGACTTAAAATTCTTTCAAATAAAATCACAAATGCTTCCTAGAATATCCTTGGGGGGTAAAAAAAAGTGTTTGATATGACAGGATGAAAAAAAATGTGCCCTATTATCTCATGTCTAGTGGCCAAACACTCTCAATTCAGTGTTCCCCTACTATCCAATGGGTTTAAAGTGAGTGGAGCCCTGGGTTTGGTTAGCATGATTTCAGGAAATGGAAGGATCCCTGTATTTTGTTTTAAAGTGGTTAAAAGATGAAGAGACTTCTGAGTAGATAACTTAGAGATAAGTACAACATATTTCCCAATACTTTTTAAAAGGGAAATATCAACCAATCAAGAAATATTTTACTTATCTACAAATGATTTCTTTCTTTAATGGTTTCATTATACACCCCAGAACCAAACATTTGAACGTGTTTTAAAATTGCAGTGCATAATTAACTTCATGAGTAACATTTATTTTTATTTATCATACATTCTATCTCTTCCAATACTTTTAAGCCTTAACAATGAAATCTTATATCCAGTAAACTGGTTCACATGCTCTTCCTTATTTTTATCAGCACCCAGGAAGGAAACGATACAAGCTGTGTGCAACACACAACATCATAATAACACAGAGAGATTGGTTTAACAAGCCAGAGGTATAGCATCTTGCTGCATAGTCACCTCGACTAGTTTCCTCAAGTAAGACTGGCTTTCCCCCCACATGAGAAATAGTCTCTCACTAATGCGTTGTTTTTAATTTATACAAAAACATTCACAAAATATCCCCAGTGGATGACAAGCACAGTACTGCCAATCCTGGGATACCTGACTCATGCTTTTATAGAATTCATAATCTCCAGTTCTATGTCCTTAATAGTGATCATTAGCTAATTCCAACTGTCATCTACTTAATATTGGCAATTCCACACAAATTTATAGTATCAAATAATCAAACACTAGTGTTTAAAAAAAACTTTAAACAAATTGTTGATAATAGTTCTATGTATGCGATTTAAAAAATACTATTATTTTGCCACTGAAGAATAATTTAAACTAGATAGTTAAATGCTATCTAGTTAGACTGTATCTCTTATTTGATAGTACATACCAGTATATATACCAGTGTATGTGTGTGTCTGTAGGTGTATATACACACACAGACATTGTGTGTTCAGTGTTTTTATAATTTTTAAAGTAAAGCAAGAATGGGTGTCCATGGATCACACGTTTAACTGTGAGAGAAATCATTCAACACACCATTTGTTCAGTTAGTTATCGCCTTCATTGCAGGCATCGTTCTTGGTTGATTTTCATTGGGTTTCCAACCCTGAGCTGGTGTTAAGCCAACAGTTTCTGAGAAGTTGCCATAGCACATCACAGCACATCAATGGCCAGCAGTACCATTTTTGTATGGCAAAGGCATAGGAACAAGGCACTGAACAGTGTGTGAATTGATACACCAATAGAAAAGGTCATCAAATTACGAAAAGTTTGGATAATGCTTTAAAACAAAGATGTTTATCACATGTCATAAACAACTTATATCTCACTTATACAAATAGCTGATGCGTAAAGGGTTTCATGATGCAAAATAGGCATTTTAAAAGGAAAAAAAAGATTTAAAAATATTCAACGATTTTCTAGATTAAGGTAATTACATTCCTCACTGTACATTGCCTTGCATTCTTTAAATACTAAATACAAACAAACACATTCACTTCTCAATATTTCCCTTCCTTGAAGACCTGAAACGACCCAATACCCACCGGCGCGATGTTATTTTCCAGGTATGACCACCCTTAGCCTTGAAACTGCTGCCACCGAAAGTGTGTCTTTGAAGAACTGAGTAGTTCGTCCTTTGTTGAACCCCAAAGTTCAGTCATCTGAAAATCAATTTTGCATTTCCCGGAAGGACTCATCTGGGTTCCTGATGCAAGGTTAGTTTACTCAGGATGATTTCAGGAACAAATCCCTGGCATGATCTTTTACCCAATATTCTTTAGCATGTGAGTTTTCCCATGTCAGCTGATTTTGGTTTTTCATTTGCATATTTTAGGATGACAGGTTATGTATGGCTTGGTAGACCGCTCTGCTATCTTTTTCTTTCTCTTACCATTCTCCTTGATGTACAACAATCCAACAGAATACCACAAAATATGCAGATGCCCTGGAGGATGATGGGATAGCCCGAATCCAGTGTTTTACTCTAAACTGCCACATCCCATGATTTTCTGACATTCTGCTTCCATATGCACTTTCAGCAATCATTTACAGAATACAGTCAACAATATTTGAAGAACCCTGCCAAAGAAGCAAACAAGTGAAACTCTTCCAACATTACAAAGTTAGGCTCTACAAAAGTGTACAAAACCTTTGAGCTGGGAAAAAAAACAAAAAAAAAAGGAAGAGTTGCAATTGACCTTGGCTCTGACCCCTAGCCCTAAACCCAGGGACAGAAAGTGAAGTAAGGAAGGCAACCAGTTGCTTGCTTGCTATGCTGATTACATTGTTACCTTCGCCAGCTCTGCCTTGTTTTCTTGAAGCAGAACTTCCTTGGCAAGAATATCGGAACTCAGCCGCAAGTTCTCTTTTAATTTTTTGAGTTCAAAGTCGTGGAGAATCTTAACAGTCATTAACTTTTCTCGCTTGATTCTCTCCACAACATCTTTTGGAACATCAGGGATCATCCAGGCCAATAGAAATTTAAATATAAACACAACGTGCTGAAGGAAATATAAAGAACAATGAAAGGCATTATTGGAATTTTGCTGCCATTATTTTGAGAGGTGGGTGAAAGATACAAGGTTGTGTGTGTGTGTGTGTGTGTGTGTGTTTGTGTGTGTGTGTGTGTGTGTGTGTGTGTGTGTGTGTGTGTGTGTGTTTGTGTGTACATGATCTGCCCTGGTCAGAAATCTTTAATCAATATCGCAAACTAAAAAAGATAAAAAGTAACAAACACTTTGCTTTACAATGTGGGGATAACTACTAAGACAATGGGTTACAATGATTGCCTGGGGAGATGAGGACCCAGGGTAGGAAGGAATAGTACATACAGCTGTTTCTTTGCCACAGATAACTGATTTTTGAATTTATTTACATATTACAGACTTGCTAAAAATAAATGAAAAAGAAGCTGATTCACAATTGTATGTACTTGTTATTATTAGGTTTTACTGCAGAATGATAGTGCCTTACATTTATGCTTTTCTCCCCTATTAATATTCATATCTGTTATTTGTAGCACTTAATCGATAACTTAGTCAAACACCCTCACTGTCTTATTTATATCTTCTTGCCAGTTTTATCTCTTCACTTAGACTAGCAATTTCAGAAAGCAGGAAGCATAATCTTGCAGCTAGAGTAAGCTTGGGAATGAGTTATCCCCGGCATTAAAAGCAAGCTCTAATATTAGCAGAGTAACCCTAGTAGGCTACTTCCTTTATCAGATTTTCAGTTTCATTTGTCAAAGAAGAATGATAATGCATAGCTTATAAGGCTCTTAGGAGAATAAAATAAGACAACTTCAACAGCTGTGTGAAGCCTTAAACTAGCCTCCGGAGAGCCACTCCCAAGGACACAGTCACTTCTCTGTCCTGTTACGAACCTCAAGGGAACAAACATGTGGGGCTCCAAAAAGGGTAGAAAAACAGACTGCAAAGATAATGGAAAGTTTCCCCACCCTTTAAAATCCCATTTGTAATTTTTCGTCTCTTCCCTATTTAGGCATCGTTAAGTGCGTAGTAGGCATTTAACAGTCATGGTGTTGAAATATTCCTAACTTGCTTTTTTACGACAAAATTGCCTTTCACAATCATTTGTTGAGGTGGTGCTCATTTTCTGACCAGCAGCTATACCTTCAGCAATATATCCCTAAAGAGAGAAGACCGATTGATGGGGATGGGAGTCAAGAAAGGCTTACTTCCATAACTATGATGAAGGTCATCTTGGCAGCAAGGACATGCCAGAATTGCATATTGTGAGAGTATTTAAACTCGTGGTCAGGAGGATATCTGTAATCTCGGTACCTGAAAATGGAAGAAAATACAAATCTTACCTGTAATTTCAACTGAGAAAGGCAGCACAAAGTCTTAGTATTTACATTAAAAGACACATGGAGTTGACCACAAAAGCAAGGCTACAGAAGGTAACTGCCATTATGAAGTTTATTTTTCTGTCTGTACAATAAAATCGCAGCCATATGACACTTATTTTCAATTTAGACATAGCAGGCCACCCACAAGAGGCGATTTTCTTCAAACACACATTTCCCGACAGCGTGCCCCAAATCCACCGTCTCCATTTGCTCTGTTTCCACTCGCAATGCCCGTGACCCGAACACTCCTATGGAATAAATGTGGTTTTTCCCCTTGTATTTGATCCAGGCGACATTGTGATCCTCATCTTATCTGATCTTTCAAGAGCGGAATGTGAAGTGGTTGGCCACTTTTACTCTCGTGGAGCCCTGGTAGCACAGTAGGTTAAGTGTTTGGCTGCTATCTAACTGAAAGGTTGCTGGTTCACAGTCACCAGCTGCCCCTGGGGAACTAGATGAGACCACCTGCTTCGGTCAAGCCGCGCAGACGCTGTGGACTGGTCACGGGGATGACAGTGAGTTGGGCTCCACGCTCTTGAAGCTCTCGCTGTGGTCGGCTTACAGTGTCGGCACTGCACTAGTTTGCCTTCCTCACTACCTTTCTGGAATTTTCTCATCTTCAGGGTCAGCAAATTTTGAGATTCTTCAAAGACTGAGACAAAGGACCTCTCCCATTCTGACTTTCAATTCTCTCCTAAGTGATTTCATTCACAAAACACAAGGTGTTAATACATATTCACCCACAACCTTGATTTCTTCCCGTGCAAGGACTACACATCCCTTGAAGTCTTTTATATTTATATTTAGATATCTGGAAGACATCTCTCCATTAGCAAGTTCACTAGAATTTAAGATATAACGTGACTCCCCACATAAAACAGTCCTAATCTCACACTCCTTCTCTAAGCGAATGATACAATAAGCTAGGAAATATTATAAAATCATTTTGACACACCATTCTCTAACACCCTGCAAATGGCAGAGACTAGAAACTGTCCATGGTGACTGCAGTAGATTTACTAGTTACACTGAGCTGTTTGAGGACAAATGAAATGTGGATTCTGATTAACTCTGTAACTCAGAGGAGATCAGCTGCATTGGGTTTCTGAGACTGCAAACCTTTAGGAGACCAGGTAGCCCATCTTTCTCCTGTGGAGTAACAACAGGTGGGTTTGAACTGGTGACCTTGCCATTAGCAGCCCAAGGCTTAACCTAAAAAACTTCAGTTCTGAATGCCTGAAATGGGATAAGTAAATGCTCATTGTTTGGTAAAGTTTCATGAGGAGATAGGAGAAAGAGTAGCCAAATGATTCACTTCCTTTCTTATCGTTATTTTGTCAATGTAGAAAAAACAACAAAAAACTCATTTACTTTTTAGAAGAGAGGGCTTAGGTTCAGAAAGGTTATATGCTTAAAGTCACCTAGCTGATCCATTAGAGAAAGTTAGAAGAAGCCAATGCCCCAGACTTCTAGTCTGGAATTCTAATACATCATTCAGAACCATCATAGCAAATCAGTCAAAAGCTGTAATTTTTTTCTTTTTAACTTATAGAATTTAAAGAATTATATAATTTGTAAATTTATAGAATTGCTATGGTTTGGAATCGACTCGATGGCAGTAGGTTTGGGGGTGTGGATAGGCTATTCCATATATAAAACATCCACAACTGAAAATGTTTCCTCTCCTCTCATCCTATAGGAAAGCTCTCAGTGAGCTGCTTGATCACATTGTTCTTGTGCTGACTGAACACCACACCTCTGGTGCACTAGCTTCACAGGTGTTCTTATGTTGGGGCCACTGTGGCAGCCACCGTGTCCCTCCATCTCCTTTCCTTCCTCTCTTTCACCGCCCTCCACTTTACCAAGCAGACCTCTTCCTCTCGGGCCTGGTCTCTCCCGATAACTTGTTCAAAATATGTTGGATAAAGTCTCAGCATTCTGGCCTCTAATCCTATTAGGTGGTGATAAAGACTGATCACTTTGAACAATAGTGAAATTCTAGTATCCCTTTTTATAATAAATATGCTGCTAAAATTCTGTAAAATCCCTAAATCCCTCAGAAAGTCACAATAAGCAAACCACATCCACTGCCGTTGAGCCAATACTGACTCAGAGTGACCCGTGTGCCTTTCTCAGACTGTAACTCTTTATGGGAGTGGAAAGCCCAATCCTTCTCCTGAGGAGCTGCTAGTTGTTTTTGAACGGCCGACCACATGGATTGCAGCCCAATGCATACTACTACATTGTCAGGGCCTCTCCATCAACAATAGCCAGTAAGTACATGATATTTACTGCATACAAGTACAAATACATACATGCAGACAGGCACATACGTACGTATATATATACAAGGGGGCCTCAAAAAGTTTGTGGAAAAATTCCACTATCTTTCAATTCCAGTTTCCCAATCATTTTTTAGACCACCTGTCTATAAATACATCTGTCCATATTATAGTACATAGACTATCCGGCTGGAAAATGACAATGCCAAGAAGTCACACCAGTGTCCTTCCGCTAAGAGTCTAGGGCACAGTTGCTCTAGAGCCCACTATGGAATATGACAGAGTCTAAAAAGTAATCGGTCCTGCCGGTGTCATAGCATTTTGCTGTTTCTTTGTTGAGAGACCAGATGAAGCACTTGGTTTAAGGTTTGTGTTTAAGCAGGCTTGGTGTATGGAATGAACAGATTTACAAATTCAGTTTTATACCCTTCCTCCAGGAAAGATACCATTAAAGTGGGATGACTTAAGAGAATGGATTAAATTATTATTATTTCTTTTTCACTCAATCTCTTAGCTGAGGCTGTATAATTAAATTCAAGAAAGTTAAATACACATGTAATATGACCATCCAAGGTATTCTCTCTCTATTATGTCTTGAGACCAAAGGATATTTGTTGGAAGAGAATTTTTTCAATCACTCTGTGGAATAAAGTATGAAGTCCAAAGTCCAATGATATTTACTCACAAGATCCTCCTACTTTGGAGCATTGTCTTCCAAATCAGAATCATACACTGTGTGACTTCCCGGGTCGATACAGCTTACCTGCTCGGGTTTTCAATCACCCTAGGTAAGTACTTTACCGCATGAGAAACAGAGAGGTCGGGGAGGGAAGGAGCGCACGCAGAGGAGAAAACGAACATGCAGCAGACCAAAGGAAACCTGCAAGTGAGGAAGTCTCGTTTCCCGGTGGGCGCCGTGCGGTTGGTAAAATCCGCTATCAGGAACACTGACAGGCTGTTGTTGACATATCCGTTCAGAGGCTCCGTGGTGTTTTCCGAGTAGGCATACAAGTACACTAACCGGGGGATGATGTCTGATGTAAATGCAACAATAAAGGCCTGGAAGACAAAGGGAACAACGGACACAACATGAGCGGCGAGTCCAACTGTAAACATATACTTGTATACCTTTCAGTTTCATGAGCCATCTGAATGTTTCAATATTTTTAAAATGATCTAATAAGCCGAGTTAAAATACAAGTCATTGTCCTAAAATAAGAAAGATTGTTCATTTATACCTTGTGTTATTACTGGTCCAAAATGCCATAGTCAGAAAGTGGCTGAGTTGAGAAACCACTATGTTGTTTATCCAATGATGCATAGTTTGATTGCCAGACTATTATTTATGGCTTCATAACAGAGTTCTACAACTTAAAGAAATGTACTTTGGGGGCCAACTCACTGAGCCAGCTGTGTGTGTACATACGTATGTGTTGGAGGTTGGATGGATGGGGAGATGGAGAGACGACCTCTCACGCCGTTACCATCACTATTTGATTCCATTGGAATGGAAATTTTCCATCCATTTCAGCATCTTCAAATAATGTCAATACCATGTTTAACATAGGTTAGACAAGCCACTTCTAAAACCTTACGACTCGTCACTTTGGTGCTACGTGCTTATATAACACTAATATTACTTCGAAACGAAAGGATATTAGTTATTTGTTGACTGTGATGTGACTCAAATAAATGTGTTCACAGATGTTAATTTATTTTCCAGTAGAACAGGATATGTTGAGGTTACTTTAAGTTTCAAATGAAAGGATATTATTTTTCTTTGTTACACTCCAGTCATGGTTTCCATTGCTGATTGAAAACATTCTGGGAATTTTTACTTTCTAAATATGTGAAACTTTCAAAGAGAGTTTTAAATGCATTGATGTAAATGGGTACAAACAGTTTCATCCATATTTTTTAATGTTCAGGTGAGAGTTCACCTGAAGCCTAGAACAGACCTTCCTTGTTCAAGATTACCCGCCTTTTGCCTAAATGTCTCAAGTATTTGTTTTAAACAGACCACATCGTCTTGATTTACTAACAGCTTTATAATGTTGGTTTTCTAATTTGGTATTTCTGCGTATATCATGGCAAGGGGGGGGCTTCAAAAACTTTGTGGAAAAATTGATCTTTTCCCCCTTTTCACAAACTTTTCAAGGACACCTTGCATCTTTGTTAATCCTGTTTTAATTTCTTCAGGTACATACTCAGCCCTTCCAGTTACACAGTCAGCTTATACCTTCCAGCTCACATCTTCCTTTCTTAACAATACATGTATTTATCACTGTAAATTTTTTGGAAATCGCTTTTAGCTGATTTTGTTGTAAGTTCTCCTTGTAAGTAATCTTAAGGCCCTCTGGTGATGTGGTAGGAAAGCAGTCAGCCACGAAGGGGGAAATCAGCAGTTCAAACCTATCAGTAGCTCCACAGTGGAAAAGACCCCCTCCTGGAAAGGGTACGGCCTAGAAATCCCGAGGGAGCAGTTCAAGCCTGTCTTACAGACCCATGAGGAGTAGGAATCCATGGATGGCACATCGCAGCGTGCTAGAGTTCCGATTGTACAGCGTGTCTATAGAGTGATAGTCAGTGGTTACGTTTTGTTTGATCATCCAGTCGGTTTTTAAAACCTTGTATGGGAATGTGCCCAGCAAGATCTCTACTTTTTAGAACCTAGTTTGTTTATCATTTAAAAATAAATATATCATAAAAATACGCGAAAAAAATCTGAAAAATTGTGTATAGTCTCTGTTTGTAATATGTAAGTTTATGCCTATAAAACAAGCACATCGTATTCATATCCTTTGCATCCCCATGTTCTTTATGCCTTGCCAAGTACTATGAAGCAAGTATTGTGAGGTTTTAATCAGGATGATTTTATAAATTTTCCTCACACTTCTAAAAGTTTTCAGTCATAGATCTTTCTGAGTTGGTTAGTGTATACAGTTTCAGGATGATTTTATGCTTATGGCCTATCATTATAATGCAATCAATGCAATACAGATTTGCACTAAGCATCAGTCACATCTCTCCATCCCTAAGGAAACAAAAGGCAATCCACAGTCACTCTGCTAAGAGCGTCTTACTTACATTGGTTGCAACAGAGAGGACAGCCATTCCGTAAAGGATGTCTTGCCAGACGCCTATGCTATGAGCCTTAGCAGCCACAGGTCTCCTGTACTGAGTTGTAAGTTTCCAGGCATCGACTCGGATCTCTAAAATATTATTCAAAAGAGCCAAAAGAGGAGCCAGAGGAAAAGAGGCCACAAATAATGTAACAAATCCAAATTGGATAACTGCAGAGAAATTAAAAAAAAAAAAGGCAAGAAGTCATGATTGTGAATAATTGGAACGTGGGTCCACCTCCTACCACTTCTTTCCAGTTGGAAGGATCTTCATCAGACAGAAGACTGCAGACTTCCTTCCACCTGCCACTTCCTCCTCTCCTCAGGAAGTAGAGGAACATAGTAGGGGTCAAGGGCAGGACCAGGAAAGTGGGCATGCATGATTCAACTTCCTTGCTCTTCCTCTTGAGCTCTACTTGTTTGAAGAGAGGATCTATTTTTCTTTTCTTATTTTTATTATGGGCTAACTTTTTTGTAAGTGTAATGCTATGCTGGTTTTGTCGTCTCATTTTGTTTGTAGAGCAATCAAATTTTTCTATTTTGTGAATTAATGATTTTTGAGAACAGAGAAAATGACTTATTTGTGTCTGTTTTGCGTACTCAGCATATTCAGTAACGGGTGTTAAACGCTGAGCACTGTTAATGAAGGCATTACACCAGATCTGCAGCAGACAAAACAAACAAACAAACAAAAAAAACCTCCTTGCCATTCAGTCAACTCTGACTCCTAGTGGCCCTATAGGACATAGTAGAGCTACCTCTTTGAGTTCCCGAGGCTGTAAAGTTTTAGGAGAGCAAAAAACTTACCTTATAAAGCTAAAAAATCAGATAGAAAACATATATCAAGCTAATGACAGTCAAAAGAATGCAGCATTAATCTCAGAAAAACATTAATCTCAGAAAAAAAGAGATATCAAAATTAATACCATGAGAGACATAGGTTACTATATAATTATGCAAGTTTTCATTGAAAATAAAACCATAATTAACATATATATATATGCACCAACAGAAAGATTATCAAAATACATTGATCAAATTTTTATAGAAATGACGACACAAGTAGATCGCAAAATGATAATACTAGAAGACTTGCATACATCATTTTCAAGTACAGATTGACCAGCTAGCAAGAAAATTTATAAAGACACAAAAATATTAACTAACACAATCAGTAATCTTGATTTCATAGATACATATAGAACACTTCTCCCAACAAAAATTCTTTTCATTTTCTTCTCTAATGCCCCCAGAAGCTATTTAGAATAGACCATGTTTTAGGTTATAAAGGAAGAATCAACAAATATAAAAGCATTGAGATAATATCCCCTTGCAGAAGGGCTGCAGAGAGGAGAGGAGCAAATCAGAGTGCAGTGTGTAACGATGTGCAATTTTCCTCTAGTTCTTAAATGCTTCCCCCCCCTCCCATACCATGATCCCAATTCTGCCTTGCATATCCGGCTGAACCGGAGGATGTGCACTGGCACAGATAGGAACTGGAAATATGGTGAACCCAGGACAGATGAACTCCACCAGGACCAGTGGAGAGGGTGGTGATGGCAGGAGGGTGGACGGAGGGTGAGGGAGAAAGGGGGAACAGATGACAAAATCTGCATATGGCCTCCTCTCTGGGGGACAGAAAGTGGAGAAGTGGGTGAGGGAGACGTTGGATGGGGTAAGATATGATAAAATAATAATTTATAAATTATCAAGGGTCCGGGGGGAGGGGAGAACAGGGAGGGAGGGGAAAAATGAGTTGACACCAAGGGCTCAAGTGGAAAGCAGGTGTTGTGAGAATGATGAAGTCAACATATGTACTAATATGCTGGACACAAATGACATGTACAGATTGGGATGAGTTGTATGAGCCCCTAATAAAATGATTATATATAAAAAAAATAAAATCAGAAAATAGTAAGAAGAAAAACGGAATTGGACTATTATTTCAAAGTGCATAACACCTTTCGTAGGTCACACCAGAAGGACCCACATTAGAAACCTCAGTAAGTGAACTGAACTTTACCGTAAACTTGGAGCAGAGCTTCGGTACTGAAGTACTCTCATTGAACTTAAGTTGAAATGCCCAAGTAGAAGAAGCAGGTCACTACTATCCCAAGGTTAGGAGTTGGTGGTTGTTGGACTTTGGTGTGATTTGGACCGATTGCTTTGAGGGTGCTCAACAAGTAGTGAGCTGAAACCAACATAAACTTGCTGTTTTCATGCTTTTTCTGTGATGTGTTAGTTTACCGGCCATGATTCTGCCATTGAAAATAAGTGTTACTTAAAGTATTACCTGATCTACAACCTCCATGGCTTGTGTAACTAATGTCCAGTCACCTAAATTTCAGAGTTGTATGTTAACAATTCATGTATTGTAGTCTAATAAATGTCATGCACATGTATAGATTCCTTTTCTCAAAACCAAATTCTATACCATTGACAAAAACATTATTAATATTAATAGCATTAGGTTATGACCCACGGAGATGATATACTCCAAGAGAATCATAATGATGTCTCTAAAGTGAACCAGGGACCTATGTAAACCATATACAGTTTAATGGACTTTGAACTCTCCCTAATATGAAGACCATTGTGTCTTGTGACATGGCCCAGCTCAGTACCATTGACACCTTGGTTAGCAGCTACATTCTTAACTCCAAAGGCACCCTTATTTTACAACACAAAGACCCAAACCTTCTGTTTTTAATGGCATGTGGATACAACTCATTGCATAACCTTCCTATTCCCTTGAATATAGGCATAATGACCATCATCACACATTTAAAAAAAATTAGAAATCAACCATATAATATTCAACTCCAAAAAATCAAATACATGGAAATTGAAGAAATGAAGAACACTGTCAAAAGTTTCCATGAGACAAATGGGAATGGAAAGAGAGCATGTGTAACCCAAACAGGACCCAGAGGGCAGTCTATGGCATTACCTACACATATCGATGAGGCAGAAAGACCGAAAACAGACACCTGAATCCATAAACTACAACAACTGGGGAAACTGCAACAAAACAAAGCATCAGATGCTAGAAGAAAAGAAATAACAAGGGTCAGGGCAGAAATTTTTAAAAAATGAGAAACTACAGAAAATATCAATAAGACAAGAAGTTGGATCTTTGAAAAGATGAGTAAACCTAACAAAGGAAAAGAATGAGAAAAAAACAAATGCTATGAATAATAAATGAAACCGATGGTATTACAACAGAAATAAATTAGATAAAAACAGAATCACACAACATTGTGAAATATTATATTCCAACACATTTGAAAGTCTAAAAGAAATGGATAATTTTCTAGAAATGCATAATTTACCTAAATTCCTACAGAACGATGTAGGGAATCTCAAAAAGCCTGTAACAGGGGAATAAATGGGTCTACTTATAAAAAAACTCCCAAAATGAAAAAAATCCAGGTCCAGATGGTTTAACTGGAGAATTCTATCAAATATTTAGAGAAGAGTTAATGCCAATTTTATATAAAGTATTCCCAAATGGACAATATACTACCCAAACTAATTTTATGAAGCAACTATTACTGTCATACCTCAACCAGGCACAAACATCACCAGAATTGAAAATTACACGGTAATATCTCTAATGAATATAGATGCCAAAAAATAGTCAATAAAATACTAGGCAACAGAATCCAACTAAACATGAAAAAAAATAATACATCACAATCAAGTAGGATTCATACCAAACATGCAAGCATGGTTTAATATTAGAAAAACAATCTATTTCATCACATAAAATAAAAGAGAAGAAGGTAAACAATCCACCATCTAGCTCAGAAGCAACAAAGCCCACATGGAAGAAGCACATCTGCCTGTGTGATCACGAGGTGTCAAAGGGATCAGGTAGCAGGCATTAAGAAAAAAAATCCTATCATTCTGAATGAGGGGGAGTGCAGATTGGGGACCCAAAGCCCATCTTTAGGCAACTGGACATCCCCTTACAGAAGGGTCATGAGGAGGAGACGAGCCAGTCAGGGTGCAGTATAGCAATGATGAAATATACAACTTTCCTCTAGTCCTTAAATGCTCCCTCCTCCCACTATCATGATCCCAATTCTACCTTACAAATCCGGCTAGACCAGAGGATGTACACTGGTACAGATAACTGGAAACACAGGGAACCCAGGACAGATGATCCCTTCAGGACCAGTGGTGAGAGTGGCGATACTGGAGGGTGGTGGGAAGGTGGGATAGAAAGGAGGAACTGATTACAAGGATCTACATATAACCTCCTCCCTGGGGGAAGGGCAATAGAAAAGTAGGTGAAGGGAGATATCAGACAGTGTAAGATATGACAAAATAATAATAATTTATAAATTATCAAGTGTTCATGAGGGAGAGGGGAGCGGGGAGGGAGGGGACAAATGAGGAGCTGATACCAAGGGTTCAAGTAGAAAGCAAATGTTTTGAGAATGATGATGGCAACAAATGTGCAATGTGCTCGACACAATGTATGTATGTATGGATTGTGATAAGAGTTGTATGAGCCCCCAGTAAAATGATTAAAAATAAATAAAAGAGAAGAACCATATGATTATATTAATCAATACAGAAAAGGCAATTGATAAAATTCAACATCCTTTCCTGATAAGAACATTCAACAAAATAGGAATGGAAGGGCAATTTCTTGACATAAAAGAAGCCATATATCCCAGACCAAAGGGTCCGAATCTCCCTGAATGGTGAGAAATAGAAATCATTTCCTCTTCAGACTGGAACTAGGTAAGGTTGTCTTTCATCACCACTTATTTCATAGAATTCTGGAAATTTTAGCTAGAGCCTTAACAGTATACACATAGGCACAGAAGAAATAATAATCTCTTTATTTGCAGATGACATAATCCTATTTATAGAAACCACAAGTATTCAATTAAACAATCGCTTGAACTAATAGAAATATTTGGCCATGTAGCAGGCTCTAAGATCAACATACAGAAATCAGTTAAATTCTTGTATATTAAGGAAGATGATACTGATAAAGATATAAAAAGAACAATACCATTTACAATAATTATACAAAAGATAAAAAAGGGATAAATACTACAAGAGAAACAAAAGACTTTTACAAAGAAAACTATAAAATAGTCCTTCAAGAAACCGAAAGGAGTTTACACAAATGGAACAGGTTCTTGGATAGGCAGACTAAATATTGTGACCATGTCAATAATACCAATTTACTTTAAAAATTCAATATAATTCTGATCCAATTCCAGCACAATTTTTCAAAGAAATAGAAAACAAATTGTCAACTATATAGGGACTTGAAAGAAACCTAGGATAAATAAAACACTATTACAGATGTAAAACAAAGTAGGAAACTCTCAGACCTTAAAAGCTACTATATAGCCCTGGCAATCTGATCAGCCTGGTACTAGTACAACGATAGAGATGAAGATAAAAGGATTAGAATTAAAAAACTAGAAAACCCAGAAATAAAACCAAGTACCTATGGACACCTCATTTTTGGTAAAGAGCTAAAACACTTTAAATGGGCAAGAGTTTTTTCAACAAATTGTGAACATTGGAAAAACTGGATCTTCACTGGCACAAGAATGAAACAAGACCCATAAATCATACTAGTACAAAACCAAAATCAAGATGGACCAAAGACCTGAGTATAAATTACACAAGTAGTAAGGCCATCAATGAAAAAACAGGGCCAAATTAAAGATCTTAATACAAAGCATAACCCACTATTGAACATAATGGAAATATACCCACTATAGAAGACAAAATAAAGAACTGGGACTTACTAAAAATATGATATCTATACACAACAAAATACTTCATTAAAGTAGCCAGCAGAGAAACCATAGATTGGGAAAAATATTCAGTACTAATATGTCAGAAAAAAAGATAGCCTTCAAGATCTATAGAAAACTACAAAATCTGAACAAGAAGAATACAAATAATCCAATAAAAAATGGGCACCAGACATGAATAGCCAATTTACCAAAGACGATGTACAGGCAGCAAACAATTCCATGAAGATATGTTTGCAAATGTTTGTGAAATGTTAGTGAAATCAGTAGAATTTTTTGCCCCATTGTCGTGCCTTCTATAGCTTTAGTACTTTTCATTAACTGTTTCATTAACATATAATTTACATATCATATAATTCAATAGGTCAATAAGATTAAAAAGAGTTGTGTAATCATCAATACAATCTGTTTTAGGACATTTTATTCTTTCTTGTACTCATTATTTTTGTTTGTTTCTAAACTTGGAACTTCATCCACATATAAATTCAATAGTTCAAGCATATCATGAAGAGTCTTATACTCATTGCTGTTAGCTCTTCATTACCCTCTGACCTCCCCTGCCATGCCTCTATGAAACTGTTAATCCAGTTTTCATCTTTATAGATGTAGTAGCTACATAATTTCATGCCAACTTGAAGATATATAAAAGATATATATTGGCATTACACCTGTCAATCAGGTCACAGTCTGATGGTGCCTCCTTGTGAGCATGCCCTTCTCATAAGGAGGGCCCTGAGAACCTCCTCTTCTCTCACGCTCTGCCTTCACCTTCCTGCTGGTCAACCCTGGTTGCAGCCATACCCCTGTTATGTTACTCCACATTGGATCCGCACCACTTTGCACCCACCAGCCTGTGATAATCCTTGCATTCTGCATCAATGCATGTGGTTATGTGAGTTTGAAGAGGGACTAATGGATTGGTAATGGACTTGTGGACTTGAGTTGAACTGGGCCTGGGATGTTTTCTCAGTATATAATTACTTCTTGAAATAAGGCTCTTTCTTAAACATGTATGAGTATCACTGGATTTGTTTCTCTAGTCAAGTAGGCCTGACAAAATAGAGTTACCTATCTTAGATTTTATGTACAGAAAAATATACAAAACAAAAACAAAGCAAACAAACCCAACAACGACAAAATAAAACGGAAAATTTTCAAGAGAAAAGAATGCAGAAAATATTAAAAGCTGGAACAAATACATGGCTCAAAAAGGAAATCAAATGACAAGGTGTCATGTTTTAACCTAAATACATCTGCAGTAGCCCATTCTTCAATGGAAACTGTCTGCTACAAAGCCATTCACATCTTTGGTTCTCTGGTCCATAGTCAGGGTGGACACAATGGACACGTACTCTATGTGGGGACCCTGTATATGGATTTGGGGCTTTGTCATCCATCGTTTTGTCCAACTGGGTGTTCAGAATTTAAGCTCCAATACTGTTCTCTCTTCCAGACATGGATTGCATTATTTACAATCCTTGAATCACACCGGGGTTTGCTTCATCTGTGTGGACTTAGCTGACTCCTCACTTAGTGCCTGCTTGTTTTAAGGTAAGCCTTTAAGATCCAAGGCACTATTCTTTCCGATAATTGGGCAGCATCTGATTTTTTTCATTAAATTTTTGCTGTAGCACCCATATCTTCAGTGATCTCCTCATAAGGGTAAAGATTGGACAGGGCCATGTCGTAAGAATTAATTATTCTCAAATTAAGGATATGATCAAGTGGGAGCTCAAAATCCATGTATCTATGCTTTATATATGCCCATAGTTTACTTCAGAAATATCATCATTATTTTATTGGAGAACATTATAAATCATCCCCAGGGGCATATGATAATTCTATTGATATTATCATTAATTTAGCCAGTGGTACAGAATTTAAAACACTGTTGAAAAAAGGTAAGTATACCTGTATAAGACCGTGTTTCACACCAAAATACATGGACCATTGATTTTTACCGATTAACATCTTAAGTAAGTAGATACTACGTGCACAAGCAACGAGGGCTGGAACTAGGGGAAAGCTTTCAACAACATTCATTCACAAAGGCAGAACTAAGACGTGGCATCCAAAAGCAGAGCGTGTGTGAAAACAGCAAATACAGGGTCATCTTTGTTGCCATTTAGTGAGCACTCTCAAAGCAAGCGATTTGACCAACATCCGGTGACTTAGTGGAATGAGGACATTGAAAATAAACAAAAGAAATGGCCTTCCTTAATGTCGTTAGAGAGGAAGAAGTGTGGACCAGGAGGAAAGAGTCCGCGCAGACTGCAGGACACGCGCCCATCATTGTTGCTTCTGTCCTTTCACCGCAGGGGCTCCTCGGGGACCCCCTTTGGGTTCTACATGCATTTCTGGAGCTCAGTTTGGGTTTCCCTGACATTGCTGCTTCTAGCTTTCTTCTTTGATCTTAAACATTAAAGCGTTCACTCAAATGATGTCAGATTCTGGAAATGCTTTAAATATCTTCTCAGCTCCTCAGCATATAAAAGAAGAAGTAGCTATGGAAGCTCATCTGAGGCAGGTGCTAAAAGTGAACCTTCTATGATTTATTTAAATGACATTAATATCAAATTTTTAAAAATCATGAAAATTGTGTTTTGTATGTAAATTTCATTCTATCTTTTATTAGAAGCGACAGGGAAATAGTTAACCAATGTTGTCCCTATTGAGCCATCTTTTCTTTACCTACTTGCCAGTGATTGAATTCAGCATGCACTCCATGGCAGTGGGTGTGGTTGTTTGGTTATGTACTGTGCTGCTGTGCTGCTCCTGTATCTGTCGTGTGTGTGTGTGTGTGTGTGTGTGTGTGTGTGTGTGTGTG
>NW_022103958.1:29881011-29909334 GCF_000313985.2 Echinops telfairi
TGTGTGTGTGTGTGTGTGTGTGTGTGTGTGTGTGTGCGCGCGCGCGCGCACAGGTTTCTCTAGGGTAGCAGTGCTCAACATGTGAACTGCAGATGATCAACAAGAACAAAATTGTTTTCATATTAATACTCAGATTTGCTTTTTGAACACTCATGCACATACACAGGAATTTCCTATGGATGGCACATTGTATTACACAGGTGGAATGCCAAAACAAACATGAGTATCCAGTGTTCTTTTATTAAGCCAAACACTACAGAAATTTGAGTATATATGTAAAACAATGCCACTTTTTCCCCTAAATATTTTTGTTTAGAAAATGTAGGTTTTTTTCATTATAGTTTGTTGTTTATTTAAGCTTGATTATGAATTAAGTGAAGATTTACAAAGCAGATCATCAATTTGGCATTCCACAACTCATACATTTTCTGCCTGAACATACGCATTGCAATCCCCTTCAGTATACCATCACTAAGCCCACTTCCTTCCTATGTACCATCACTAAGCCCACTTCCTTCCTATGTACCATCACTAAGCCCACTTCCTTCCTACGTTTCCTGCTTCCTGTCCTAACTTTGTCCTTGGGGAACTGGTGCCCTTTTGATTTTGAATAGTTGATTGTTATCTTCAAATATAATCAGATGTCTTATTAAAGTATCTCTTTTAATTTCTAAGTGGTAAATACTGATAGATAAAATCCATACTAAAAAAAAGAAAGAAAGAAAAAGGTTTTTTTTTGGAGTTTTCTATAATTTCTAAGACTATAGAGGGGTCTTGAGACCAAAGAATTTGAGGCCTGCTCTGTGAGGGCAAATACTTGGTGGTGGGATTGCTGGGTTCGTTGCATATGCGAGGATTCTAGGTAGCGCTCTAAAATACTGGTTCTTTTCACTAGCAATGGATAAACATTTATTGATCCACATGATCTCTGACACTTGAAATTATCAATCTGCCATCTAATCAGTAAGTTGTAGAAAACTGTAGTATCTTTTTGAGGTATTCATTTGTATCCTTTGATTACTCATAAATTTAAGCATCTTTCTCATTTTATAGACTGCCATGTTTCCTGCCCTGTGGAATACCTGTTCATGATATTTGCAGATTTTTATCGTGATGTTCTCTTCTGATTGATTGTAGGAATTTATTATATATTCTTAATACTAAAACTTAATCATGTGCTACATGTATATTCTTTCAATTTAGTACTTGTCTTTATGTTATCTAATATATATTGGTAAATGAAAGTTATTGATTTTAACATAGTCAAGGTTATTAATTCTTCTAAAGTTGCTGTTTTTTTATATCACTTAAAGATGCTAAAAAATAAAAAAGATGCTCTTCCCTATTCCAATGTTAGAAAAACATTCTCCTATATTTTCCTCATTTAAAATTTGCTTTATAATTCAGTTCTTTATATCATGTAAGTCAATGATACAATTGGAATGTTTTAATACGGATAAAAAAACCCCACAAAGACATCTTAAGAGCTGAACCAATCATTCTTTTCCTCGGCCTGACTGCCTCCGGGGAGGGGAGGGGAGGGTTACCTGTCTCCAAGTACTCGTAGAACAGACCCAGGTTTCCGAAGGACTCCAGGTCATGGTCCTGTTCCCAGCGGCTGTACAATTTCTCAGAGTGGGTCCGCGTTTTCCGGCGTCGCCACAAATTCAAAATAAGGCTGTTGCAAATGAAAGAAGTAAATATTGGAAATAGAATTAAAGAGAAAGAGGTCAGAAAATTGGAATACTGTACCTGAAAATTGGAGTCAGAGAGGTTAGGTGTAAATTAAGATCACAGACCAAGTAAAGATAAGCTAATATCTAAGTCAACATCTAGTTTTCTCTTCCCAGTACCTGCACTGAGAGGTTGGCAAGTGTTAAAGGCAACAGAGGCAAATACTGTTAGCACACAACCCTGTAATAGTAGTGACCTATAGGTAGATGCTTAAGTAAACATGCAAACTGAACACTTATGAGAGGCAGTATCCCTACAAATATAGAGAGACCTGACAGAAGATATTTTTATGTGTACTCATCTGTACTGCAAATATATCCATGAATGTAGTGGAACATCTTGGGAGTAAAATTATGCAAACTTCTTAGACATAACTAAACAAATTGAGGAAATGTGTCGCTGGGCACGAGGGAACAGGACAGTAGTCTTGGGGTACACACTAAGGTCAAATGAGGTAACACAGTTCACAAAGACCATTTTCTACATCCTATTTAGGGAGTGGTGACTGGGGTCTTAACAGCTCATGAGCAGCCATCTACGGTACAATTCTCGGTCTCTACCTATATCGAGAAAAGGTGAGTAATGAAAGTTGAAAGCCATGTGTAAACAATTAGTGTGGTAGACCAATGGACCCTGCAGACCTCAGTCTCCACCGCATGGGGGCCAGAAGAACCAGATGAGGTCTGGCTGCCATGACTGATTGCTTGGAAAAGGCTCACATTAGCAGGTCCTGAGTAGTGTGGAAGGAAAATGTGGAACGTAATTTGAGATCCTAGAAGAGACCAATTTTGCTGGTCAATTAGAGACTGGTGTGATCCCCGACAATATCGCCCTTAGTGACCGTTCGTGTCTGGAAATGAACTCAAACCTGTGTTAGAATAATGAACCCCTTCAAATACCCAAGGCAGCATTTACCCAAGGACAAAGGAGGGCTAGGAGAGAAGGAGGGCGGGAAACAGAACACAGCAGCAAGTGGGGTCAGGGATGGTGCACTGAGGCGATCCCAAAGGATGACTGGAAACAGCACATGTACAGAACGTTGAATGTAAAATGATGATCTATTTTGTAAACCTTCACTTAATTCACAACACATGTAAAAACCAAAAAAGAGAGAGTTCTTCACTAGGGCATATAATAAAACAATCCCAACTTCTTTTATTAAAAGATATTTACTCAGAGCAAGTTTGAGTGATCTGAGGAACAGAGGGCCAGTACTAGGAGCAGTTTTTCTATCAATCTTTAGCCTTTTAGGTTATTTAGATATAAAAGACTTGAGCTATTTAAGAAATGGAAAATTCGTTACAGTAAAAAATCTACGAGAAAGGGAAACATGACACTTGATCTCTCAAAACCCAAACAGAACTCACAGCCATTGAGTCAGTTTCGACTCACAGGCACCCAGCAGGACAGGGTGAAACTGTCCCTGCAGGGTTCTGAGCCTGCAGCTCCTCATGGGAGTAGAGAGTCTCACCTTTCTCCCTCAGAGCAGGCTGGTGGTTTTGAACTGCTGACCTTGTGTTTAGTAGCCCAATGTGTAACACATTAAACCACCAGGGGTCCTGAAACCTTATCTAAGACTTTTTAAAAAAATGCAATGACCCCTGTAAAAGGTGAGCTAATTAAATTCCATTCTCTATAAAAAGATGAAAACGTGAGAAAGTAAGGTTACTGTGAGGCGTGCAATGGACCACCTTAACAATTTAAGGATTGGGAAAAAACTGCCTAAGTTGGTACTGAAAAAAAGCATTTGATGCACTTCAAACACTTATTCAAAACCAACCTACCACCGAAATCAGGGAATAGAAGGAAATTATCTCAATTTGATTTAGAGAATCTATCCCAAGCCTGGAAAAAATATTATTCTAATAAGAAATGCTAGAAATATTCCCTTTTAAATTGAAAACAAAATAAAAGTGTGCACAAGCATATTCAAGACTCTACCAGAGATTTTAATAGCACAGCAATATTAAACAAACTAAAGCCAAAATAATTGGAAATGGTAGCATCTATCAATGTTCCCAGTGATATGACTGTCTACACAGAACACCCAAAGAATATAGAAGAACTATTACAATTAATAATAGGAATATATCGATGTGATTGCTTTCAATATTTCAATATTTTCAATGCCCACAACCATCAATTAGAAATCACAATTTAAAAACTGCATTAGAATAGCAAATAAAATTTAGTGTACATCCAGAAACAAATTGGCAAAAGATCTGTAAGACATATATGTGGAAATTTAAAAACTTTTTAAAAGGGAATAAAGTCCTAAGTAATATTCAGGGATAAGAAGACTCAGTATTATTTTTAAAAATTTAGTTATAATTCAATTTCAATCAAAATACTTCCGTCCATGTAAATGATGATGCTCTCACTGCCACTGAATCACTGCTGACTGTGGCAACCCCCTGTGGGTTTCCAAGGCTGTAAATGGTGCAGAAAGCCCAGTCATCCTCTCCAAGACCACAGCCCAACACATAACCACTACACCACCAGGGCGCCTCAACTATGGTAGCATGTTTCTTATTTTACACAGAAAGATAAAAGTCAAAGGGCAGTCTAAATACTTCTACCGAAGAAGAATCAAGTAGAAACATGTACCCTACCACATATTAATTAAAAGAGTACAGTGTGGAGATGGAGACCTGTTGTGGTGTGGGCTAAGTATGAAGCCGTGATTGCAAGATTACCATGAAGCTCGGGGTCAACAGCATGCTAACGCATGCATGAAGAACCTATTTAAAATGTATTTCCTCCCCATTGCACTTAAGGACACTGGAAAACACTCAGCACTCGACTTCACTCAAAAGTCACTGCCACGAAGTTGATTCTCACTGACAAGGCTGCCCCTGTGGGTTTCCAAGACGTAGATCTTTACAGGAGTAGACCGTTTCCTCTGTCTCCCTCAGAGTAGCTTGTGGGTTTGAACCGCTGACTTCGTTGTGAGCAGCCAACAGGGAATCCACGATCATCAGGACTCCTTAGCACTCTGCTTAGGGGCCACTTAAGCAACATCACCACCAAATAAAAGCATAAAAATGTGAAAAATATGACACCCAATTATTATGGAAGAGAGACATATTTAAATTATAAAAGCTAAAATAAAATAAAAATTGAAAAAGAAAGCAAAGTTTCATCTTATTTACCTTTAGCTAAGAATTCGTGTTGGGTGGCACAAAGTTTTTACCATTCTGTGCCTACTCGTGAAGGAATTAACAATTCCAAGTGTTAACTATGGGGATACAGATAAATTCCAGTGAGGAGGCAAATTAGCGAATACAGAAGCAGAGGATAATGAAGCTCAACTGTAAGGAGGCCCAATGTCATTATAACTGAAGTTGAAAAACTCCTGCTCTAAAGGACTGTAAAAACGTACAACGATAAAAATCACACTGGGGAGAACATACTTACAACACACATAACCAAAACAAAAGAGAAAGCAACTAGCATTTATGGAAGTACTCCTAAAAATAATTCAGAAAAAGACGAACCACCCAGCACAAACGTGCTTACACACCGTGAGCATGCATTCAACGACCGTGACGACGCGGCATGGAGGGATACTGAAGGTACACAGGACCGCCTGCGAACAGACACATCTGTTGTGCAGAAATATAGCCAGATGTTCCTTAGAAGTGAGGATGGGTAAGAATTTATTTGTCTCCTCTCCTTTGGACTTGTTATGAAGACAGAGCAGTCCCAGGAAAAGGGACTAACACGGATTACTTTATTTTGCTTATTAAAGTGGAGGGCCTGTGAAAAACAGGAAGGCCCTGGCAAGGTGGCTGCATTAATGGGCTCAAATATAACAATTTTGTGAGGCTGGCACAGAACTGGGCATTCTTTCAGCCTGATGTGCTTCGGGCTGCTATTGGCTGACGCTGACCCCACAGTACCTAAGAATAATCTGGGCAAAGGACTAAACGACGTAGAAAACATCCAGACAAGATTGAAGGAATACACAGAACAACTGTATCCAAAACAACTGGCCATGCTTGAACCATTTCAGGAGGTAGTGGATGCTGAAGAACCAGTGGTTTGAAGGAAGAAATTCAAGCTCACTGAAGACAGAGGCGAAAAAAAAGCAGGGAGTCGCCAGGAATTAGCAGAATGCCAGTTGCTATGTTGTCACCAAGGATGCAAAGCTGGAGCACTAGCTCTGAAAGGGGCCTTGTTGTTGCTAAATGCCACCAAGCTAGAAAGGAGGCAAGATATCAAAGCTATTAGTCTTTTGAGAGAAAATATAGGGAACTATCTTTGTTACATTGCTGGTAAATTTTACCTATAAGTTAATGGGTACCGTGCAAGGTGCAACATGTTTGTGAGAATAAATCGAAATGGCCATTTATACTATGTAGAAATCTTGATGGTACAATAGGGAGTTTTCAAAATTTTCTAATCCTAGGGACCTTCCCCAAAGAACCATTTGACATTGAAGCGTGTTTCTGTCTTGCCGTATCAGCTAATACCAATTCCTATTAGAGAAGTGTAATCTATGGAGCCAATCACAGAAAGAGTCCCACTTTGTAAAATCCTCCTTTCAATTAATGACGTCATTGGAAGCCTTGTACTCATGTGAGACACGCAAGCCTATGGCATTTTCCACGTCCTCCGGCTCCTCACCTTCTCATGGATCCCCCTTTTCAGGGAGTTATCTGCCCTGCAGTCCGTGTGTCCAGAACTCTTATCTGTACCAATGTACATGCTCTGGGGAACCAATCATAGTGATCAACGTATAACACCCGCCTCCCACCCAGGGGAATGAACAACAGACACATGGGTAAAGGGAGCCAGCAAATGGTGTAAGATATGAAAATAATAATAATTTATAATTTATCAAGGGTTCACAAGGGTGGAGGGTGGAGGAGGGAGGGGAAAAAGAGGTGCTGACACCACGGGCTCAAGTAGAAAATGCTTTGAAAATGATGATGGCGACATACGCACATTGTGTTTGATACAATTGCTGCGTGGATTGTTGTTACAAGAACAATAAAAGTCCCCAATGAAAAGACTTAAAAATAAAAAGTATTTAAAATATATAAAAAGATAAATGTACTAAAAAAGATTTCTGATCAACTCTTTTCTGCATTCACTTGTTTTACATGATTTTCTGCTTGATTTCACTTGATTATTTTTCATCCTTTTTAAGGAAAGTATCTCCTCTAATATGTATTCTTGATATTCTCAACATAATTATCTTACCAGAAGATCTTTACCAGAATCTTCTACAAAACTAACTTCTTCAGGAGGCAATTAACATCCTGAAAATTCACTTGGCAGCAGTCTTCGTAACATGGAATCTCATTGCTTTTTGTTTTTATTTTTTGCAGTGGGTCATGGTGGTGGCAGGAGTGTGGGTTTGCAGGGAAGCTCACTCTGCATTTTGAAATTAGTTTGCTTGCCTGGTTTCCTTCTAACTTCCTCTGTCAGTCTATCTCTCTGTGCAAACTCTCCCCTCTTGTGGTTGACTGAACAATTGTCTCCTGTCTGCCTTTCTGGTTGTCCATTTAAAACTAGTAGTTAAAGTTATGGTTTAAAGTTATTTCCCTGAAGTAGTATTTGGGATGTGGTGGATCGCTCAGGAAGCTGGGAGAAGGCTTGGGTCATTCGCTCTTTGTAAGGTTGGATTCATGGTTTTCTTTTGCCAACACTTGAAAGAGAAACGCAGGCAGCACCATGGAAGTATGAGCTGCCTGTGTATGGGGGAAAAGACAAAGGGTACCATATAATCCCCTTGGTATGAATACCTGAGAAGAAAGCCAGTCACTGGCTTCCAGTACAGGTAACTAACCATTCTCCATCACAGTGGAACACGTTTGGTCAAGTTTATCCTCTCAAAACTCCAAACTCACTGCCCTTGAGTGGATTCCAACTCACAGCAAATCTAAAGACCAAGGTAGAACTGCCCCTGTGGGTTTCTCAGGGTGCAGCTCTTTAAGGGAGTGGAGAACCTCATCTTTCTCTCTGGAAGCAGCTGCTGTTTTCAAACTGCTGAGCTTTGGGTTTGCAGCCCAAAGTATAATGCACTCTGCCAACTCTGCCACCAGAGCTCCTGGAGATGCCAAATCCTGGCACTGCCATTGACGAACCAGGACCCCTACAAGATGACGGGCTTCTGACTTCACGATTCTATCTTATTCTCTCCGTGTTCATTTTATATTTGAGAGCAACTGCCGTTTTCATGTAATCTTTGTTTGCATATTCATGATAACTCAGCTTTTGGACAGAGGGGGATTCTTTCACAACTTGAGTTAGATCTTCTCCAGCATGTTGTAAGCAGTTTTTACTCCTAATATTGCTATGGCAAGTGGAGAGTTTTGCTGAGAACATATAATATATAACAAGTAGATGACTCCTCAGAGGTTATAACATTTAGATTTCCAAATGGGGTTTTCAGAGAATGATCTTTCTCTAAACTTTACTCAAATCATAGGGATGCACTTCAAAGCTTGTATTACCTTAACAAGTTCATAACTGTTGATTACAAGTACTTTTCTTGTTGGCTTAAACATTAACTATAAAAGCACCAGGATAATCAGAGAAGTCATCATCTTCCAGAGGAAATTGCTATTACTACTTGAATCAAACAAAAACCTCATGAATAATACATACGGATAAATGGCTTCTTTAATGTTTCCAAATAGCTGTTTCCCAAACATTATGATGGTCAATTGAGTTGTTAATTCTATCAGGCATCCTGCAGGATCACACTAGTGAGACACAAAGAGAAGAGAAGAAATGTAAATGATGAAACATGAGCTCTGGCAACAATTAAAATACATCCAGATGCAGAAAGTTAGAGTCTCAAAATTTTGATTGGAAGGGCCATTAAGGGCTGGACCAAAGGATGTGCACTGGTACAGATGGGAACTGGAAACACAGGGAATCCAGGACAGATGATCCCTTCAGGACCAGTGCTGAGAGTGGCGATACCGGGAGGGTGGAGGGAAGGTAGGGTAGAAAGGGGGAACTGATTACAAGGATCTACACATAACCCCCTCCCTGGGAGACAAACAACAGAAAAGTGGGTGAAGGGAGACATCAGTGTAAGACATGACAAAGTAATAATAATTTATAAATTATCAAGGATTCAAGAGGGAGGGGGGAGCAGAGAGGGAGGGGTGAAAATGAGGAACAGATACCAAGGGCTCAAGTAGAAAGCAAATGTTTTGACTATGATGATAGCAACAAATGTACAAATGTGCTTGATACAATGGATGGATGGATGGATTGTGATAAGAGTTGTATGAGCCTCCAATAATAAAATGATTAAAAAGAAAACATCAAGCTCAATAGATTCAAATATCATCATGGACCAGAGCCAAGCTCACTGTATTAGATTCAACTAGTGAATGTAGTAAGAACATAGTTTCTGGATCTTATACTTAGGGAAAAACAAACAAACAAACAAACAAACAAGACCCCCTGACTCTTTCTACCTAATTTGGATTGGGGAGCTGGTGTTTCTCCATGGTTTGAAAGCACAGCCAGGTTTGGAAACCTTTATGTGCTCTTGATGAATAACCAATTGTAAAGCCCTTCCTGCTACCCCCTCAAGAAGTAATCATTCATCCTTTGTGGGAATTCTTTAGGAATGATTGGCTCATCCCATTCCATAGCTTCTATTTTGCAAGCAAGCATTCAATACAATTTCTTGCTGAAAAGGCACTGGAAAGCCCATCAAATGATAAGATTCGCAGTCATATACTCTCTGTGGATACCATCAATATCCTGTACTTCTTATGCACCTGGTTAGTGTCTGCGATAAGACTGGGCACACAGAAGGTACTCCTTAAACACTGAGTTACTGCGGCCACGATTCCAACCACCGAGAATTCTTACCTCTTCACTTCTCCAGATGTTAAACATATATGTGTATTTCCCAGGATAGCCCACCAGCTTCCCCTTAAAGAAAGCCACGTAGAAGATAGACGAGTAATAGTTTACAAACTGAAACAGGAACATTTTCAAGGTGAGGCTGCTTTCATATTCCTGGTGAGTTCGAGGAATTTCTGGGAAGTGAAAGAACATCAAGGTTTCCATTCAGAGTAGTCAACAATGTCAGATCAAAAGACGGCCATTTACCCAACGACAAAATTCAGAAGAACTGGGAAAGGGGATGGAAAACAGAAAACTCTGGGAGAAAGTAAAATAAGTGATGTCACACTGAAGGGACAGCAGTGAAAGTATTGAAATAAAATGTGTATAAATTGTTGAAAGTAAAATGGATGATCCGTTCTTTAAACCACCCCACTCACAATGAAACATTAAATCCACCAAGGTCTAGTGGACCTCTGATTTCTCCTTGGATGTTCTTCTTTCTGGGACAAGTAGGTATCTAATCAATTCAGAGAACCTGTTAGAATGTTCCCCATGCTGGTTAAAACTAAACAATATTAAGTAACTCCAGGCTTATGTCAGACTTTCTGCTAGATACTTTGCGTTAATTTAACGATTGGCAAAGCTTAGGAGGCAAGCATATTACATTTAAGGGATAAAATGTTTGCCCAAGTTCACATAATCAGAATGTGGAATTCAAATTCATATCGGATGGAGGCGGCTGGGGTCAACTCAGTACGCTCTGTGGTTTCCTGTAACCATATCGTATCTTTCTCATCCTGTTTCCAATCAGGCTTTAATAAAATAATCTCCCATCAAGGGTAGGAGATGATTTCCACACAGTTGAATTTTTCATTCATTAATGAAATAACCACATCAATTTATAAAATAGTACAATAGCAAATGTACTATTTGCTATTGTACACATCTGTCCTTTTGGTCATTTAAAATGCATGCTGATCACGATATATTAGTAAAAGACTGAAAGGTATGAAAACATATTTTCTTTTCACAATGTCATAGAGTATCATGAGGCATAAAAGAATAAGGGACTGGTATTTCAAAGCAATAGCATGATCTTATTCGACCAAGTGCATGGTATTTACTGAAATACTGAAACAGTAAATACGATTACCCTAAGTGTCCCAGAGAGTTAAGCATTGGGCTACTAACCACAAGCTGCAGAGTCAATTTACCAGCCGCTTCATGGGAGAAAGGCAAGGCTGACGCTCCTGTAGTGATTTTCAGTCAGAAGCTCTCGTCTGCCCTACAGGACCACTGAGTTTGAATGGACTCCGTGGAAGTGGGTTTTACTTGGCTTACCATCACAGAGAGGAGACCTGGAGCTGCAGTGGATACATGCTTGGTTGCTAACTGTAATGTTGGCAGTTCAAGCCCACCAGCCACCAGGCATGCTAAAAATGTGGCAGACTGTGTCCAAAAAGATTTTCAGCCTTGTAAACCCTGTGCTGTGTATCAGTTATCCTCCATGACCACTCACCTCATTTGCCCTTATGGTGCAGGAAATATTTAAAAAGAGAAAAATAATCCCGTCCCCAAGAGATGGAAAACGAAGGAGAAGCACTAGCGTGACATATGTGAGAACAGCCGATGACCTCTGTGTGTCTCATTGCAGCTTTCAAAGTTAGAAACGTTCTAGGGAAGCAACCGTTGGGAGAACGGCACAGGGCCGGCAGTGCTTTCGCTGTCGTACGCCGGGTCGCTACGCATCAGAGATGACTCGATGACCCTGCCACCAGCAGCAGCAGCAAGGTCTAAGATATCCGTTGTTCTAGGGCATCTCCATAAGTAATAATACATGTCCACGGCCATTGACGCCATTCTGACTTACAGCGACCCTCTTCAGGATTTCCAGGGCTGTAAATCATTAGCGTGCCAACAGCCTCATCTTCTCCTGCAAAGCCGCTGGTGAGTTTGAACTGGGACTTACCCGACAGTGCCACCAGAGTGGGTGGTACTAATTCAGATGACATAAGAAATATGTGTGTCCTGAGAAAAACAAGCATTTTTAGCTTAGGATTTAACTAGTTCCAGGATTTAAAAAAAAAAGAAGAAAAAAAAAAGGCTTACAGTCCTTAAAAAAATCATGCCCTTGCCTTCCATTATCATAGGGCTGAAATAATTATTTAAAGTTTCAAAGTCACAGGCTACTACAAAACAACACTACCTGAAAATGTACCCTTTGAAAATAAGCACCCTAACAGATAATCCAAAGTGGCTTGACAAGTGTAGTACTGCACTAGGCTGCCACAATAAATTGGCCCAATCTTGATGGCTTAGACCAACACAGACTTATTTTCTCAGAGTTTTGGGGCGAGTAACTGAAATCACGGTGTTGACAAGGTCATGCTGTTCGGAAGGCTCGAGAGAAGTATCTGCTCTTTGCCTCTCGCCTTGTTTCTGGGGGTTACCAGCAGTCCTTGACTTGTGAACACATCACCCCAATCTTCTGTCATTGCATGTTCTTCCCCCTGGCATGGGTACCTCTGTATCCAGACCCCACTCTCGTTTCCATGACAATGGCATGAGCCCTTGGATGTAGAGCCCGCTCTACTCCAGTATGGCCTCATAGTAACTCGATCCCATCTCCAAGACCCTGTTTCCAAATAACGTTACAGTCATAGGTACTGGTGAGTAACACCTGAACATATATTTGGGGGGACACCACTTAACTCACTCCAGGTAGCTTACCCATTTTTGTGATCCAGGCAGATATTTTCTCGTAAAAGAAATTCAGGATTAAGATGACAATAAAGTTCAGGCACGATCCTGTGAGTGATGTCGTCAGCTGGGGAGTAAGGATACGACTGACAGGCTTTAAGGTTGTGTCGGATTCCATGAAGGTAGCCACTGTAGCATAGACCGACAGACGGTACACAATCACAGCAACCATGCAGCTGAGCACAAGAGTCATCTAAAGAACGGAAAGGATTGATCATGATGTTCCATGTACCTCTGTCATGTACATATATCAGAAAGCTTACAATTACCATCTTCATCTCATTGTATTGAACTTAGCAAAGAAAACCATGTTAGTTTATCTTTCACCATAAATGATAAGACATTTCTGGTAATGTATAATGATTAGCAATGAGACATGGGGTAACACGTGCTTACATCTAAATGGGAAAAATTAAACAAAGCCCCAAACGCTGATATTTATCCCCTAGGGTTAGAGCTGACCCTTTCAGCAGAGGTTGGCAAACTGTGGGCAAAGGCACACTCCTGTTGGTGGCCTGCTTTTGTACACCCTGTGGGTTAATAATACATTTTTTAAAGGATGTGGAAAAACATTTAGAATATGTGCCAGAGATGGTGAGACTAAACAAACTCACGGTATTACTGACCCTACAGTGCTTCTCAACCTGTGGGTCGTGACCCCTTTGGAAGTCGAACAACCCTTTCACAGGGATCGCCTATTGGAAAACATGTATTTCCACTGGTCTTAGGAACCGAGACACTGCTCCTCTATCTGTCTCTAGGCGGGTCCGCCCACATGCAGACACGCCCACATATGAGTACCCAGCATGATGACATCATCATGCTAACCCCATCACCTACACCCTGCACAAATACAGGTGTATGTGACAGGGTTGTACCATAATGTACTTATGCGGACCAGTCACACATGTGTAGAGAGCAGCTACTATGTAGAAAGCAGCTGCTGTGTTGACAGCAGCTAATGTGTTCAAAGCAGTAGCATTAGAGGTAAAACAACACTTCATGAATTATAATTACATATTGTTTTGTGAATAATCACTATGCTTTAATTATGTTCAATTTGTAACAATGAAAACACATCCTGCCTATCAGATATTTACATTACGATTCATAACAGTAGCACAATTACAGTGATGAAGTAGCAACGAAAATAATTTTTTTTAAAATAATCATTTTATTAGGGGCTCATACAACTCATCACAATCTGTACATACGTCACCTGTGTCCAGCACTTTAGTACATATGTTGACTTCATCATTCTTATGACACCCACTTTCCACTTGAGCCCCTGGTGTCAGCTCATTTTCCCCTCTCTCTCCCCCCGAACCCCTGATAATTTATTATTATTTTATCATATCTTACCCCATCCCACGTCTCCCTCACCCACTTCTCCACTGTCTGTCCCCCAGGGAGGAGGCCACCTGTAGACCTTGTCCTCTGTTCCCTCTTTCTCCCTCTCCTCCCCTCCACCCTCCCGCCATCGCCACTCTCTCCACTGGTCCTGGGGGGTTAATCTGTCCTGGGTTCACTGTATTTCCAGTTCCTATCTGTGCCAGTGCACCTCCTCCAGTCCAGCTGGATATGTAAGGTAGAATTGGGATCATGGTAGTGGGGTGGAGGAAGCATTTAAGAATCAGAGGAAAATTGCTTATTTCGTCGTTACTACACTGCATTCCGATTTGCTCCTCACCTCCCCGCAGCCCTTCTGCAAGGGGATGTCCAATTTCCCCCCAATGGGCCCTGGGTCCCCACTCTGCACTCCCCCTCATTCACAATGTTATGATTTTTTTTTTTTTTGTCTCTGTTGCCTGATACCTGACCCTTTCACCGCCTTGTCATCTTACAGGCTGGTGTGCTTCTTCCGTGTGGGCTTTGTTGTTTCTCAGTTAGATGGCCCCTTGTTTATCTTCCAGCATGTGGGACCCCAGATTCTGTGTAATTTGACAGCTTGGCACCATCAGCAGCTTTCTTCACCGCATTTGCTTATGTACCCGCTTTGTCTTCAGCATTCGTGTTGGGGTAGGCTGGTGTGCTTCTTCCTTGTGGGTTTTGTTGTTTCTTAGCTAGATGGCCGTCTGTTTGTCTTCAAGCCTGTAAAACCCCAGATGCTGTATCATTTGATAGTCGGGCACCATCTGCTTTCTTCCCCACTTTTGCTAATGTACCCCCTTTGTCCTCAGTGATCGAGTAGGGGTAGGCTGGTGTGCTTCTTCCGTGTGGGTTTTGTTGTCTCCCAGCTAGATGGTGCTTGTTTATCTTCAGATCTTTAAGGCTTCAGGTGATATATCTTTTGGTAGCTGAGCACCATCAGCTTTCTTCACCACACTTGCTTGTGCACCCATTGTCTTCAGCGATAATGTCAGGTAGTTGAGCATCTCAGACTGCCTAATTGTTAGAACAAAGTGTTCTTGTGCTGGGGGAGCACTTGTGTAGGGGCCCACTGTCCATCTGTTTTCTTAATACTTGACCTATAAATATATGTACATTGATCTATTTCTCCCTCATCTTATATAAATATATTTACATCTTTATATGCCTGTGTTTACAACTCTATGAGTACCCTTTGCCACCTAGTTCTTTCCTCTGTTTCTTTGTACTTTCCTCTTGTCCCACTATCATGTTCTGCCTTCATTTGGGTTTTAGGCATTCCTCTCAGTTACAATGCCCTTGATCTAGCCATGCAAGGCCTCCCACACCCTCCTTGACATTGATTTTGGATCACTTGTTGTTCCCTTGTGCCTGTGCTTGTTAAAACCCTCTTCCTTCCTTCCCCCTCCCCTACCCCCATGCTCCCCTGATCTGTCATCCCCGTTGCTCTCTCTTCTGGCGTGTTTATTCTGCCTACCCCTTCCAGGTAGACATGCTATGTAGCATCACCAGACTGGGTGCAACGAGGCAACAACAGAAAGTAAAACAATGTCTACAACAACAACAATACACACATATGCATACATATATAACCGTATGAATAGCTCAGCGTCTGTTTGTTTTCTTTCACGTGTGCTTTCAAGTCTGATTGGGTGCCATGCCCCAGCGTAAGTCGCCTCTATCCCTGAGGACCTCACTGCTCTGTTCCCTCTGCTGCTCTGATGCATGCCCCCAGGGGCTGGCGTTTGATGTGGTGAGCTCATGGCAGGCGCAATTCCCGCTGGGTAGCAAGGGGAACAGGGTACTAATCCACAGAGGGGGAGGGTGTCTATTGTGTCTCCACAGGGAAAGAGGGACCAGACTTCAACCTGGAGCTCCAAGACAGGAACACAACATGCTGACATGAAGTAGGGAACAGATGGAGAGGCCTGAGGGGCTGGTCCCATTACCAATTGGGTGCAAGGCACCACCTTCCCCCAGGGGGAATTCACTTCAGAGGACAGCACTGAAGCTGCAGCTCCGGAAGAGGGGAAGGGAGACTGCTCTGGTCCGAGCACATGTGAGCCAATGAGGGGGGAAGGGGAAGAAAAGGAAAGAGTGGAGCACATCCTGGCTCTCTGAGCCCTGGGGACAATGTGCCTGTTCGGAACAGTGATGCACGGAGATGACCATGGGGCCGGCCCCACCACGGGACACAACGTTCCTCATTGACCCATCGCACCACTGGGAAAATAATTTTATGGTTGCGTGGTCACCACAACATGAGGAACCGTATTAAAGGGCCACGGCATTAGGAAGGTTGAGAATCACTAGAGTATGTATTTGCAAAGCCGTGCATTAGGTTGTAGTTAAACAAGTAGTATGAGGATTATTCATTTTCCAAGAACAATAAATCTTAAAAATTTTATTTCATTTACTCTCAAAATAATACCTTTAGTTATTTGATATCTCAGAGTTTAGATATCTGTGCATATTCTGCATAAATCATGTACACCTCCAAGTTTGTAAAGGCAGACACATTTAGGGATAGATTTATATCATAGATTAGAGATTTTTTCCCCTAAAGTTTAGAAACTGACTCTGAATGACAAAGAGAAATCCACAAAGAGTAACCACCCTGGGACCATAATTTAGAGCATTTTTCAAGGAATGTCACACATTAATTATAATCCCATTTTATTTTATCACCTCTCCCCAAAGACTGGTACATCGTTTAAGGAAACAAATGACAATTGTTGTATCAAGGGATTAGAATGATATAAAATTATGTAGGAATATGGGCTTGTGAGGTTAAGTTCAAGTTTTACCTGCTAATAATGTACACTTCAATCTTCTAAGCATCCTTAGATAATATTGTATACTTTCCGAAAATTAGGGACTAACTCTCAGAGGGTAAACATTTAGGAAGGAGAGTAGGGAATAGAGTCAGTGATGGAGAAGAGACAGGGAGAAAACTTGGCTTTCTGACAATGCGATTTACCAATCAATCGCTCCAAGTATGAAAAGAAACATTTTCTTCTGTTTATCTGAGTAAGAGAATGAACTCTAATAGAATGGGTTGAGTGCTTTTGTCCAGAAATCTTGAGTGTAGTTGAAGATAAACTAATGCTTAAAAACATAAACAATTAGCTGGAGTCTGTTATCAATACTAGCTTCTTATTTTATTTCAGTTGCGGGTTATGATCTAATTACATGAATAATGGGGAGGGAAAAACAGACTGACCATAAGATAAAAAGCAACCCTCTCTTCCCCCTTGGTCTTTTTCCAGGTTTCAATTAGGGCAAATTTATGTAGTCTCACTTTTAAAAGAAGCTTAAGAAATAGACAAGCCAAACACGGGGAAGTCAAAACCAATCACTGATGAGAGAAATGCTGAAATTAACCAAACATGATTATATATGTTAAAGAGATGCTCAGAATGTTTTTTTAAAAATAAATGCTCACCCATAATGTCACGGTGGCTCCTGAGAGTACATACCATGGAATACGACTATAGAGAGGCATGTGAGGCTCCATCTCCTGTAATTTTGACAAAAACACAGCAAAGTTCAAAATCCACCATCACTGCTGTACTAAAAGCAATACTTAAAATCATAGAGCCCAATGAAAGCAAAACGTTTCCCAGAGGACACACTACAACTCTTGGAAAATGATATTGTGGCAATTCTTCCCTTCAAGTAGAATCCTTTGGATTTCCTGAATATCTTATAGAAGGTATAAAGGATAGACCCGATTTCTTGACCGCTGACTTGGAATGATAATTATGGCTTAACCAAACAAAGATTCCTCTGTTATCAAGTCAACTTTGACTCATAGAGACCCTAAAGGACAGGCTAGAACTGCCTCTGCTGGGTTACAACACTACAGAGAGCCTCATCTCTCTCCCTCAACGTGGCTGGTAGTTTTGAACTGCTGACCTGTGGTTATCAGCTCAGCTGCTAACTATTATGTCAGAAGAGCTTCTATCTATTGCTTGGTAGACACAAAAGGAAGGCAAAACACGAGAATTGCTATTTAAATGAATTCACTTTAATGATGGTACAATGTTACTGCACTGAATCACCCTGTAATTGCTCTGCATGACTTTACATGGGATGCTTTCTTTATATCCTTATAAGATATATTCTGTGCTCCTGCATATTCTACAAGTACATCTCTAGGCTATTTAGGATTATTAAAAAACCAAACAACCCCATAGAGTAGATTCCAACTTATATTGGTGTTTGTTCGGTGCCCTCGTGTCAGTTCCTAGTCATGGACTCTATTTACAGTAAAAGAAAACACTGTGTGGCCTTTGCCATGCTCACAATTGTTCTTTTGTTTGAGTCCACTGTGGTAGCGCTGTGTCAGTCCACCTCAGCAACGGCCTCCATCTTTTTCCCTGCCCTCCACTTTGCCACGCATGATGTCTTTCAGCAGGGACTGGTCTCTCCAGAAAACATAGCCAAAGTATGGGAGCTGAAGTTTTACCTTCCTTGCCTCTACGTAGCATTCTGGCTGTATTTCTTCCAAAACAGGTCTGTTTGTTCTTTTGGCAGTCCACGGTACTTTGAATAATCTTTGTCAATACCACAGGTCGAATGCATTGATTTTTCTTTATTCGTTCTTATTCAGTGTCCAATTTTCACATGCCTTAGTCCTCAAAGTAGCATCCTGGCTTTTCAACATGTAAAAGAGGTCTTGTGCAGCAGATTTACCTAATGCAATGTGTCTTTTGATCTCTTGACTGCTACTTCCGGGAGCATTGACTATGGATTCAAATAAGATGAAATCCTTGATAACTTCAATCTTTTGTCTATCATGATGTTACCTATTGACCCAGTTGTGTGGATTTTAGTTTACACGGAGTTGTAATTCATTCTGAAGCCTACAATCCTTGAGCTTCATCAGCAAGTGATGAGGTCCTCACTTTCCTCAAGCAGGGTTCTGTTGTCTGCGTAATGCTGGTTGTTAATAAACCTTTCTCCAACCCTAGTATCACATTCTTTTTCATATAATCCAGTTTCTCAGATGATTTGTTCAGCATACAGATTGAAAGCATGGTCAGAGGATACAGCCCTTCTGCACACCTTTCTGATCATAAACCAGGCAGTATCCTCTTCTTCGGTTCTTACAACTGCCTCTTGATCCAGGTACAGGTTCTGCATGAGTGCAAGGAAGTGGTGTGAAGTTCCTGTTCTTCTCCAGGCTATCCATACTTTGCTATGGTCCACACAGGCAAGTCAATAAAATACAAGTAAACCTCTTTGTGGCAGTGTCTACTTTCAACCAAGATCCATTTGCATCAGCAACAATATCCCTTGATCCATATCCTCTTCTCAATCCGGCCTGAACCTCCAGTAGCTCCCAGACAAGGTAGGTCTGCATCCCTCGTTGATGATTTTGAGCAACAATGTACTTGCATGTGATCTCAATGATATTGTTGTACAATTTATGCATTCTATTGGGTCATCGTTCTTTGGAATGGGTACAAATATGAATCTCGTCCAATCAGTTGGCCAAGCAGCTGTCTCCCAAATTTCCTGGGATAGACCAGTGAGTGTTAACAGTGCTTCATCTGCTTGTTGAAACATTTCAATTGATATTCCATCAATTCTTGAAGCCTTGGTTTTGGCTAATATTTTTAGTGCAGCTTGAAGTTCTTCCTTCAGTTCCATTGGTTCTTGCTCATATGCTACCTGGTGAAATGGCTGAATGTCCACTCGTTCTTTTAGGTACGGTGACTCTGTATATTCTTTTCATCTTCTTTTGATGCTTCCCGAATCAGTCAGTGTTTTGCTCAAAAAATCTTTGAATATTACACCTCAAGGGTTGAATTTTTGCTTGAGTTTTTTAAGTGTAAGATATGCTGAGTATGTTTGTCATTTTTGTTTATGCAACTCTTTGCCTTGTGTACTTCGTTATAGTATTTGACTTCGTTTTCTCAAGCTATCCCTTGACATTTTCTATTTGGTTCTTTGACTTCACCATTTCTTCCATTTACATTAGTTATTGTGCAATTAAGAGCAGGTTTAAGAGTCTCTGCTGACATCCATCTGATCTTTCCTTTCATTTTGATCTTTTATATGACCTTTTGCCTTCTTCCTGTATTATGTTCTTGATCTCATCCTTTAGCTCATTAAATCTCCTGTCATCTGTGTTTAATACATCAAATGTGTTCTTGAAATATTCTTGAGATTTGGGTGGGATATATTCAATGTTGTATATTGGCTCTCATGGCCTTGTTTTCATTTTCTTTAACTTCAATCTGCCCTTACATATGAGCAATTGGTGGTCTCTTCCACACTCGGCTCCTGGCCTGGTTTTAGCTGCATCTCCATCATCTCTACCCTCAGATGCAGTGAATTTGATTTCTGTGTATTCTATCTGGAGAAGTCCACAGGTATTTGCAATCAAGATATATTTGGTCTTTCAAAATTCTATCTTGTGATTGTCAGCTTCATTTCTATCACCAAGACCATAGTTTTCAACTTTAATTCCTTCCTTTGTGTTTCCAACAATTATGGGTACATCTTGAATGCCAGTTTGATCAATTTCAGACAGAAGAAGTTGGCAGAATTCCTCATTGTCTGCATCTCTAGCTTTCATGGTTGGTGCATGCATGTGAATAAGAGTTGTATTGATTCAATTTCCTTTAATATGGACAGACATTATCCTATCACAGACAGCACCGTCCTTCAAGATAGATCTTGAACCATCCTTTTTGGCAATGGACGTGATGCCATTCTTCGTGAGTCTGTCGGAAACCCTTGCTTTTCTGATTCGGAATGGTCAACACCGGTCCATTTCAGCTCCCTAATGGGTTCTATTTAATTTTTAATACGTTTCAAATGTCCTACTTCCAGATTCTAATTATTAATTGATGTTTTCAGCTGTTTCATCTCATACTCCATCAGCAAATGAAAATCCTGGAACTTTTACCCACCCAGGCATTATCCCACTCACCCATTATGGCTGACTCTCCTTTGAGAATGCAGCTTTCTTCAGCTGCATTTCTTCAGTCATATTTTGAGTGGCTTTAGACCAGACAGGCTCATGTCTGAAACTATCATTGACACTGCTCAGCTTCTATATTTTAGGTTATCACTACCTGACAATGTTTTGATGGTATCCATAAAGTTTTCAGTGGCCAATTCCTCTGAAGTGGGCAGCCTATTCCTTCTCTGTAGTCTGTGCTTAGTCTGAAAGCTCTTCGGAAACCTGTCCACTTTTGGTGACCCTGCAGGTATTTGAAATACCACGACACAGCCTTCAGCATCATGGCAACACACAAGCCAGCCACCAAAGTATGACAAACTGATAGATAAGTGGTGGTTCCAACTCATAGTGATCCTACGTAGGATTTCTAAGACTGTAAATCTTTACGGGGCCAGACAGCCTCATTTTTGTCCCTCCAAATGGCTGGTGAGTTTGGACCACCAACCTTGAGGTTAACAGCCCAACACAAACCTGACAGGGCCACCAGTCATTAATAGAAGCTAGTAATTAAGTCGGCTGTAGTTCTGAGCTACACCAGGAGGAATTAGATCTTACTCAAAAGAAGGCTGAGACACAATGGAAAGCAGCTTTTAGAAGATAGTAAAATCGGTATTTCTAATATATATTTGGGGGACTTGGGGGGTAGAGTGAATACAAGCAGAACTCAACATATAGAGAAGGTTGTGGAAGGCCTCTATAAACCCAAAGTTATATGAGTTTGTTCATATAGACAGACTTGTATACATGAGTGTGTATCCAAGAGCACTTGTGCTTTGTTGTACATGAAGACCGTGTGTGTGTGTGTGTGTGTGCACACTGGTGAGCCTATACACATATATGTGTATGTGTGTTCCTAATACAGACTGAGATATGAGAGTTCTACTGGTGCTCAATCACTGAAGAACTGTGAGTCAAAAAACTGCCCATCGATGTTGAAGGCAGTAAAGCAAAGTAAGGTAGGCAAGTCATTGCGTAATTTTAATTCATATTACTTTTCAAATGGTTTCCAATGTAAAATTTAATACACTTATTGTTCTGGTTAACAATTTTTGGCACAGGCAAAAGACCTGTTTCTTGTTCAATGTCAAGAAACAGGAACAGTACATTTGTTGTCATTATTATGTCACTGTCTCTTTCAATGACTTCAAACTCCACCCATGCTGTGGGAGCCCTGGTGGTAGAGTAAGTTATGCCATTTGCTGCTAATGACAAAGTCAGTGGCTTGAAATCATCAGCCGCTTTATGGGAAAAAGATAATGTTTTCTCCTCCTGTAAAGAATTATAGGCTCGGAAACCCACCAGGGCAGTTCTATTGTCTTACAGGGTGTCCACGAGTCAGCAACGATGTGATGGCAGTGAGTTTCAGGCTGCTTCGTTTGCTTATGGACCAAGCTATTGATGCTTTTCTGAGGTTCTTTTTCTCCTTTGCTCACGGAGTGCCAATGAACTCTGATCAACGTTTACTGAATGCCTAGCCTGTGGGGGGAAATCTTGGGTGTTGTTCTGTACACAGAGCACCCTGAATCTACTGGAGAGATTCTATTGGAGACACAGTCTGTTCTCCGTAAAAGCATTAGATAATGGAGTGATTATGGATTATGGGAAGGTCGGAGTGCTAAGAACATGTAGCCAAGCTTCTGGCCTTTGGAAGAAAAAGAAGCTTCAGTTTTCACAAGAACAAAGGAGGTACCATGAAATCAGAGTCAGGCAAGAACACACAGCCAGGGTGCCAGGTAAGGACCCTAAAAGAGTGATTCCCTGCTACATATGCTTTTGTGATACTCTCAAATCTTCTATGCACAAAGGACAGATGTTGTATGAGACCAATGATCTAAAGAAAAAATGTAGACAAGATTCTCATAAATCAAAGGGAGCAGACTTGGGGGCCACCAAGGGGGTGGGGTAAGAGAAGTAAGATGAAGCAATAGACTAGAGGCCTGACAGGTACTAACTTGAGTAACATAGAAGGGCAGAGATAAAGAGGAAGACCTTTGAAGAGGTGGATGGGCACAGTGGCTGCAACACGGGCTCTGACATACTAACACTTGTGATGAAGGCACAGGCAGTACTGCCTTTGGGTGCACGTAGGGTCCCCAGTGTTGGAACTGCCTGGAAGGCACCTAATAACAACACCTGGGTGAAGGGGTAGGTAGTTATCCAGAAGGAGGAGGACAGAAATCAAAGAGCAGGTAGGGTCAGTTTGGATTAAAAATTTAAATAATGCTGAATGCACAATTGGTGATCTCAAATGTGTCAACTCCCATGAAATTCAAAATAAAAAAAAATCAGCTATGTATGAGGGACGTTCTTGGAAAAGTTCCCTTATATTTTAAACTCATTTTTGCATCAACTTTTTGAGGCCTCCTTGTATTAATTAACTATCATGTATGAGTCTATAATGACTTTTACACTGTTGTGTATAGTGTGAATAGCTTATAATGTGAAGGTAGAAAGAGAGGACTTCTGGTTTTAGAATCATATGGATTTCTATTGGAGCCCTGGAAGCACAGTGGTTACTCAGGATGCTAAACATAAGATCAGCAGTTCAAAACCACTAGTTGCTCCTCGGTTGAAAGATGGAACTTTTAAAGAGTTATAGTCTAAGAAACTCATAGGGGTAGTTCTACCCTGTCCCATAGGGTTGCTGTGATTAAGCACCAACTAACTCAATGTCAGTGAGTGAGATATGTCTATTACCTGCACATCTTTTGAAAGGATAAGTCATTAGAAAAGTGTTCTAATCTTGAAAATAGATCATTGAATTGGGAAAGGATGCGAAGAATATAGTAAACAACCCTCCTAAGACAGCCATAGACCTGCCTACTGAAAACCGCAATGTTAATCACATCTCCATAATTGGCCTTGAGCCATGCATAGGTCATACAAAAATCCCGTTAATTTCTAGTAAAACGTATCTCTGTAAATTGGCATTGAGATACAAGTGTATCATACAAAAACCCTCTTATCTGGAAATCAGATACACTAATCTTGGTTAAGCAAACATCACCAAATCCATATATTGCAAAGTCATGGCTAGAAGATTACATAGAAACGGAATTTGTGGTCATTCTCTGGAGTGATTGAGATTGACATTTCTGAAGATTGAGAGCCTGCTGAGATATTGCCCACCACATCCAACCTCAGACCCTCATAGTCATACTCACTACTGTCCAGTCAATTCTGGCCCATAGTGACCCCCCTGACAGAGGAGAGCTGCCTGAGATCCCAGCAGTGGGAAACTACCGGTGAGTTCGAGCAGTAGCCAACTGTTCCTCCTAAGACGACTTATCAGCAGTAAAAAAATAAAGTTTGAAGATTTGTTCCTAATCATGGGACTAACATTATAATGACTGTGATTCTTTAGTTCTCAATGAATGTCTTGAGATCTTGCACGCATGCCTTGTCATGACTACCTTGCAAAGACTAAATGAGCTGAAGCATGACAAACACGGAGAGTTCTTATTTTTAATGTAAAATCCTATAAGACGTTCCTGAAATAATGAAATGATCTTCCTACTATATTAGATTTCACTATATGAACACAATATTGCCTAATAAGATTGTTCCTAAGCCCACTATGTAATGTAACCACTATTTTAATTTTTACATATTGACTTTAGTATCATTTCCATGCCTATGCAGTAATGGACACAAAGCCTACCCCACAGGATAGGAGACACAATGTCCCCTTTTGCTTTTTGACAGTTTGTTTGAAAACTATCTATTTCATAATAAAAAGCCTAGAATTTGTTTCAAAATATTATAGTGGTCATGGTAGAAGGAGGGGCATAAAACAGGATTAGCTAAGAATGAATACTCATTAAATCTGGGTAATCCAGGCAATAGGTACATGGGTTTCTTTATGCTGTTCTATCAACTTTTATATGTGTTTGGAATTTTCACAGATATATAGATAGAGGCACATGTATATTATGTATATCTCTGATAGCACTGTGGCTAAGCGAGTGGCTCATACTCAAAAGATCACTGGTTTGAACCCACCACCTGCTCCACAAAAGGAAGATAAAAATTAAAATTAAAATTATAGCCTGAATCTATGGAAATTTTATGGGGGCAGTTCTACTATGTCTTACAAAGTCTCTGAGTCAGAACTGATGCAACAGAAATGTTTCTTTAGTATGTGTGTATATGCATTTTTTCAGAAATTAGTAGTTTATATGATCCATGTACAAGGGGAGATTTGAAAGGCAAATTAAAACATGGATCAATATTTGGGAGGCGCACCAGAGTAGAGTGTACATTGAGGATGTTTCCATCGCCATTTTCCAAGTTACCTTAGTCACATCATTCATTTTCCTGTGCTTACACATGGCCTCAAACTCCGGTCTCAGCTGCAGCTGCTGCTGCTCCTCTTCGAAGTCCACCATATCCCACTCGTACTCCAGTATGACCTGTCGCTGTTTCCAAAACTCCAAAAACAGCGTGACTGTAGGGGGGACATATATGAAAACAATCAAGACAGGGAAAGATAAACCTAATTAATAATGTTTCTTCTCCCCATTTCAATAATCTGCTTCATGATGGTTCCTATTTTGGCCACTGTTCTATTTGATGGTGAAATTATAAAACTACTAAGACTTGCATAATAACATTTATCAAAATATTTTGAAATAACTCACGTACAAAAATTCAAGTTAATTTCTTACACATTAGTTCATGGAGAATTTTTTTTCACGCACATTAAACACTTCATTTTTGAGGTTGTTTATAAGCTTAATATTTTACTAACATTCCATCTGTTTGAATCTTTTACTGAAAGTACCGATGCAATGAACCACTTTGGGAGAGGTTATTTTTGAAGCATGTTGAAAGAAAAAAAAAAAAAAAGAGTCATTCCCCAAGAAAATCTGTCCTTAAAATATAGTTGTAATGGAAGAATAACATATTTAAACAAAAAATGCATGAAATATTTTGTGACCAGCACCAACATAACACCTGACTAACACCTCAGAGACATTCCCACGTGATCTTCCAAGAAATAAAGATCATCAGAACCCTGATACCTAACTTTATAGTTTTTCTAATTGGATGGATTGGTTTTGCCTATCTTTTGACTTAATGGTGCAATACATAAGATAGTTTTTTGTGCTTCACAAGTTTGCTAATTAACCGAGGATCATTTCCACAGCTAAGTGTACTTGGGTTTACAAATTGTAGGCATGTAACTTTATGTAGAAAAAGTTCACTTATTCTCATTTCTATGTGATATTCATGGTATGACTAAACCTTAATTTTGTTTATCTATGGTTGTCTGAAGGATAATTGAGTTGTTTCTACTTTAGTTTTACAAATGCTGCTGCTGGAAACATTCTTTTGGTGGACATGTGCATATCATTCTGTTGGGTATATATAATTTTACCAAATATTAAACATTCAACTTTGGGTGTTTACTTTGACTCACTCCTTCCCTCTTACGTAATTGTGAGGAATTACAGACTCTAACAGTACATTTTCATAGCCCTAATTATGTCTTTCTTCAAGCAGCAGTGCAGTCATCTATGGAGCCTCTGTTTTCAATGCATCTCCTTTATAAGGCAGAAACATGATACCACTTAACGGCTAAGGTGTTGGCTTGCTTAAATAGATCTGCTCCTATATTCATTTATGTGTCTTGTCACCAATATACTCGTGTGAATTTCAGTTTCCACAAATTAGTCAAGTACCACCAATACTTCAACAGCATGACTCAAAGTATAGTTATGATACACTAAGCGTAAACATATAAAATATAAAATTTCATGTTAGTTATTCTGCCCCCCAAAAATCCCTAATGAAGAATGGAGGCATATCATGATAAATGACCAGTCACATCCATTCTTCTACACCCCGATGAACGGTTCAAAGTTGGCCAAGGAGCGCATCTTCTTTAGCTCACACGGGCAGCAAAGCACACAGTCATGCTGCTTTCTTGTCTCCGAGTGAAAAGCCCCTATCACATTTTAAAAAATGGATAATCAAAATGAGGAATTGACTGACAAAGTGTAACAAAGAAAAATGACAAGTGATAATGTTGCAATGTAATTCAAATAAATTTAATGCATTAAGACATTTAATAAAATACAAATGGAGTTATAGAAGAAATGACTATGGCAATGTTGACATTGCTGCTGTTTAAGAAATTATTTATACAGCCAGTGGGACGTAGTGACGAGAGCAGTATCAACATAATGAGGGAAGTGTCAACAAGAAGGATGAAGACGTCCCAGAGAAAGTAATGTCAGCAAAAATGTTTACCTAAAAGAGACTCTTGCAGACAAAGCCACAAAGGAGAAATTATGGGAAACTCGTCTGACTTTCATTATTAGAATGTATTTTTCACCTCATCGCATCCATAAAAATAATATTAAAATGAAATCCATTCCAAGTTCACTCTTCTAAAAACAGTAGCGCAGTTCTCCTGGTCATAAAGGAATCTCGCCATCGTCTGTACTTTCTTGCAGACCTTGAGTGGATCCACTAGTGAAACTCGTGGCTCATCACTTCCAGACTGGCGCTTCAAATTTACCCAGGAACCTTCCCCTGGGAGAAAGCTGTCCACAAAAGCACAGCCCGTGAAAACCGTAGCAAGTGCAGTTCGACTCTGAAGCGCATGGTGTCCCAATTCACGCCATCTCTTGAACTGGAACCTGTTTTCCTGTTTCCACCTGTGCTCCCCCAACACTTAAAATGTATTTCTAGGACAGTAGTTGCCATATACTGTTCCAAATTAGATTGCGACTTTCCCAGGAAAAAGTTGCAATTCATTCATTAGCACATTCAATAGTGATTGTGAATTTCATGAGACAGGAGCCAAAGTGTTTACTCACAGATTCATTCATGTACCCCTGCTTTCAGTAACTAACACTATCATTACTAAGGAGAATAAAACGTTGAGGGCCTGGTACAATCAAGCAATATCTTAGTGTTTGTTTTTTTACATTACAAAAATTTACTATCGTAAGTTTTCAAAGTAATATTTGGTTACCATGGTTTTGCAACAGATTCAGGCATCTTCAAACTACAGCCCGTGGGCCACATGGCCCGCCAAGGACATTTATCCTGCCCGCCGGGTTTTTTTGGCCCGTTTGCTTTTTTACTTCAAAATAAGATATATGCAGTGTGCATAGGAATTTGTTCATAGTTTTTTTTAAAAACTATAGTCCACCTCTCCAACGGGGCTGAGGGCCAGGGAACTGGCCCCCAGTTTAAACAGTGTGAGGACCCCTGGATTAGATGCTCTAAATATTAGAAATAAAGAGGACAACATGAAGTAGTTAATCTTCATTTGACTGAAATTCTCTTAAATTCTGATGTAGAAATAAGACACATAGTCAATATAAATGGGTTTCTAACAGAAATTGAAAATAAAATTTCCCTAGCAAATAACCTGCTAGGAATTTATCCTTATAAGCTATTTGTATAGGTGTGAAAGGATGTTTATTTGTAATTATTTATAGTAATAAAATAAAAGCAACTAGAAACTCAGGCTCACACACTTAGTGAAATATCCTGAGAAATTGCCAAGATATTAATTAAATTGCAGGCAATTAAAAAAATTTTATTGGGGGGCTCGTACAACTCTTATCAGGATCCATGCATACATCCATTGTGTCAAGCAAATTTGTACATTTGTTGCTATCATCATTCTCAAAACA
>NW_022103958.1:29910264-29940543 GCF_000313985.2 Echinops telfairi
CCTCTTTCCTACCCATTCTCCCTTTACCCTCCCTGTTTTGCCACTCACACCACTGGTCCTGTAGGGCTCATCCGCCCTGGATTCCCTGTGTTTTCAGTTCCTATCGGTACCAGTGTACATCCTCTGGTCTAGCCAGACTTGCAAGGTCAAATTCGAGTCATGGTAGTGGGAGAGGGGAGGAAGCACACAAAGCACTGCTACCTGCAGTGTTCTCTATTTTCAGAGTTCAGCCCTCAGCTGATGTTGTTCTTTTGTCATCTGCATTATTTTTACTAGTAACTACCTTACAAACAAACACATCCCTCAACTAGGCTCAATTGTTTATCAGAGTCATGCTAACATAAATGTCCCTGAAGTTCTGTTTCCATAGAGCTTAATTAAGATACAAACCAAACCAAAACAAAAATTAATTAAGATACAAACCAGTACAACAACAAAACATTTACGAGGAATCCCAGTAAGTCGATTCCTACTCATAGCGAGCCTGGCGAGCAGAGGAGAAGTGCTTGCACCTGTGGAAGTGGAAAGCCCCTTTCTCCTGTGGAGTGGCTGGTGGTTTTGAGCTGCTGACCTTATGCGTCCCAGCCCAGTAGATACTCCACTAACCTCCAGCATCTCTTCAGGAGACAGACCAGGGAGTGTGCAACTGTAAAGATTTGCAATCTAGCAAGCTCTCTTAAAGGAGCTGTTCTGGTGTGTCCTATGGGGTTGCTGTGAGTCGGTATGGGCTTCATAGTGGTGGGTATTTTAGTGTATACCCATACAATTTTAAATGTTCACATTTTTTACATTGATAATTCAGTGGCATTAATTGTGTTACAATGACCAGTATCTGTTTCTGAATTTTTTAATCATTTATTTTTGATTTGGCAGCTTCATGATGAAGAGATGTTCATACACCACTTTGCCAAACCTAAATTTGTTCCTTGGGAGAAAGACAGGGCTTTCTACTCCAGTAAAGAGTTTCAGTCTTGGAAACTGCCAAGGGCAGTTCTACCCTGCCCTCTAGGCTCGCTGTGAGTCAGCATGGACTTGATGGCAGGGAGCAAAGGAGACAGCAAAAGAGGACAGCTCCACTTTCTCCCTACCCGTGCCAGCACGTGCGAGTGCCTGTTCTACTGGCGATCGTCACTTGATTCGCCTGAAATGGTCTCTCATTGCGCCTTGGCTTTGCATTTCCCTAATGACTGATGCCACTGAGCACCTCCTCGTATTTTTACTGGTATTTGCATGCATTCTTTGGAGAAATGTCCATTCAAGTTATCTGCCCAATTATAAATTGTGTTGTTGTTTAATGTAATGTTGATTTACATTGTTAGAAGTTTTTATTATATCATAGATAGCAATCCTTGCCAGATTCACGATGACCAAGTACTTTTTCATTCTGTACTTAGTAGTCACTTTCTTAGTAGTCTTCTGAAGTGCATATGTTTTTTTCTATTTTGATGAAGTTCAGTTAATCTGTGATTTTGTTGTCAAGAACTAGGTTCTATATTAGTATCACTATGTTTTGTCCTAAGAGATTTATGGCGTCAGTTCTTCTATTTGGGTCATAGAACCATTTTATTTAATGTTCACCTATGGTGAAAGGCGTTACTATATGGAGCTCATCTTTGTGCATGAGTCCCGCTTCGTTCTTTGGCTCGTGGAGAGTTGGTTGTCCCAAAGGTTAGTTTGAAGTGGAAAGAAAAAGCATGTTGCACTTTGGGGCACATTTTAGACCAGTTTAGAGGTCTGCCCTTGCTGAGTTACTCTTACAGCAGTCACTACTGTCCTCATCGGTGAAAGTATAAACTTTATGACCCTTCCACTTCATTTCTGAAATGAAAAAGGTGAATCCTGGGGCATTTCTAAATGTCAGGAGAACTACGTTTTATATGAAAGGCTATCTAAAAATCTAACTGAAACCTAGAACTAGAAAGAAACACAGAAAATATACTTAAACACTCTCAATAGTTTCTTTTTTTAATATTGACTTTTATTTTTTAATATTTTCTATATTGCTTCCAGTGTCTACCCATAATCGATTACGCTCCAACAATGATCAGTTTTAAGTACTTATGGAACAATATTTTCATCATGACACTGGGAGACAGTGTGCTTTAGATGCAATTTAAGTTTCTAACTTAAGTTGTATCTCAGAAATGATCAGAGATTATAATTGAGATCTCTGGGAACCAAACTTTAGGTCACACACCATCACTGGTATACATAATATATACCATTAATATATAACATAGGAGTGAGCCTATAATCTAAAAACATTGGTTGTCATGAGACTATGTACTTACCCCAAATCCCCATGAATATTGCAAAGAACACTGTTGACTCATTATCAAACAAATGGGAGATCTGTAAAAGCAACAAGATCACAAGATCAATTAGTATTAAATGTGACACAAAGGAGAAGTCTAAGTCTTTTCAACACACCACAAGGCATACATACTTTTGAGGCCAAACATGTAGAATTGAGTCTCCAATAATCACACAGTTTGTCACAGAGTGGGCACATGATGATCTGACCTCCGATTTCAGGGTGGCAGATTTCATTGCTGCAGAGAACAGTGGTGTTATCTCACAAGTCATGTGTGTGGGAAAGTCCCAAGCGGTCCTTACTAGAAAAGCTGGCTGACCAGACTGTTCCACGTGAGTGTACGCAACAAGGAAGCGGCTCCCCGCAGCTCAAGCCATTCTTGGAGGAACAGAATCGTTCGAGCCGATTTGAAAAGCAAATCTTCCACCAAGTGGCAGGTGAGAGCAATTGCTATGTTTACTACTTTTGCATACCAAACAGTTGTGGCTATAGAAATATCAGTTATCTGCCGAGTTTGAAATCATTCTGAAACACATGCCAGGGAAACAATAATAGTAACCGCAGTGAGCCTAAGTTTGTGACACCTTCCCTCTGTTTGGACAACTCAGTTACACTTACCTGCTTGTGTTACTCTCCATGGAAAACAAGCCATAAATAAAACAAGCTAAGCCAACTACAGCTGCATAAGACAGCATTTCTGTGTAAAATCCAAGAAAGACAAAATAGATGCCGATTTTTTCTCCATAGTATTTCCTGTGAAAGGGTAAAATTAGAATCAGAGTCTGGACGAATGGCATTGGTGCAAGAGTCTGGCTTTGTATTCGGGCAGGATGGCGCTCCAAGGTTAGTTGTGCGCCTTTCTAACCATGCAATGTGGGGAACGTCATTCACCTTTCTACGGTTCGTTTCCAGACCCTCAATAAATAGGCTTAGTTTCATAAATAACACACATAAAGGCAACGCACAAGAATGGAAGGCAACTGAGTAACTTAAGCTTTAATTTTGAAGAAAGGAAGTACTTCGAAGGGTTTCTAAAATTTAAAAACAATTTAAATATTTCTGAAATAAACCACAGAATATTTTGCAAAGGAATGTCTGAAAATGAATTTAAAAAACAAATATCATATTTGTAATCAGTATGGTTTTTGCTCTACCGCTTTTTCTAAAAGTAAAAAATGAAACCTGAGTACATTTGATTAGAGTAGTTGAATGCATATACTTCCAACTTCATCTAATTTGGGGTCTCTAATGTCTGAGACAGGGAACAGACTGAGAAAGTGAAAACAATATATATATAAAGCTTTAACAAGTATACAGTTTAGCTCTTGCCTTATAAAGAGGTGGAAAAGGGGCAGTATTACAGTATTAATGTTCAAATCATAAAGCTAAATTTGGGTTTTTTTTCTTTCTTATACCAAGTTACCCTTAAGAAACCAAATTAGAAAATTGTCCCTGCCTCAAAAAACAAGATTTTGCTGTTGCTGCTTCTTTATACTTTTTTATTTTAACCTAGTTAATTCTACTTTTTACTAAATCTGCAAAACTCACCCACACTTCCTTTCATGGACTGGATTGTGTCCTCCACTAAGACCTGACTCTTATGCCTGTGAATGTGACCATTCTTAGAAATAGAATTTTCTTCTGTTATGTTAAATGAGTCCTTATGCAAGTGTGGTGAGTTCCAACCTCGATCCCTCCTGAGTGGTGTCTTGTGACAGAGCAGAGTCTACACAAGGACATCCAAGGGATCTTTAAAAAGTTCATGAAAAATGTGCATTATGAAAAACTACATATGAATTTCAAAAATGTTTACACCAAAATAAATGCATAGTAGCTTGTTGTAACATGCCTGAATATGATCTAGACTCAGGCACTAAGAAGAATACGTATCAGTTTGAAAAAAACTTCTCTCAGAGTGACATGATTTCTGCAAAAATTGAAGCAAGGAAAAAAAACATTAAATGTATAGTGAAGCTTGAAATCATTGATGCTTTGTGAAATGTTTATGGGAATAGTGCCCCAAAGAAATCAGCAGTTTACAAATAGATAACTCATTTTTAGAAGGGATGAGACAGTATTGAAGATATGCCCCAAGTGGCAGACCATCCACATCAATTTGGAAGGTACAAAGGAATCTTGTCGGCATCCTGATTGAAGAGGACTAGCCAATGATCAACAGCAGGAATGAATGACAGCACCACAGATACCTCCTTTGGTTCCAAGTACACAGTTCTGACTGAAAAATTAAATTTGATTCAACTTTCTACTGGATAGATGTGAAAACTTTCACCTGGATCAGTTTCAGAGAAGAACAGAGCTTTTGAAGGAAATTTTAAACAAGTGGGATCAAGATTCTGAAGCAAATCTTGGGAGAATTTGTACAGGACGTGAAACGTGGCTTTACCAGTGCAATGCTGAGGGCAAAGCACAAGCAAAGCCACGACAGCTAAGTGGTGAATGAGTTCCAGTCAAAGCAAACGCAGACCAGTTAAGACCAAAGGCAATGGCAACAAGATTTTAGAACGCTCAAGGGAATTTTGTTGACTTTTTGGAGGGCTAAAGAATGTGAATGTGTGCTTCACCATGAGAGTGTTTTGAGGAAGTCAAAGTGGAAAATGTCACCGGAGACCCTCCTCCACTGAGACAGCACTCCTGCTCACCTTCTCATCACACAAGGGCAATTGTGCAAGGATTTCAATAGGAGGGAAACTTCGTCATTCACCTCACATCCTGATCTGGTTCCTTCTGAATTCTTTTTGTTTTCTTAATCTTAACAGATCTATAAAGGTCACTCATTGTTCTTCAGATAAGAATTTGAAGAAGATTCTGCTGACATGGTTCAGATCCCAGGATTCGTAGCTCTTTAAGGATGGATTAAATGGCTGGTCTCACCACTTACAACACTGCCTTGACCTTGATGAAGATTATGTTGAGATAAAGTTTATATTTTATAGTTTTATCACTTAATTCCATTTTTCCATGAACTTTTTGAAATCCCCATGTAGGTGGTAGAAGGTGTCAGGTGAAGATAATGTCTCTAGTCAAATGAATGTCAAGAAATACCCAGGCTTTAGTAGCTAAAAGAGACAAAGATCTTCCTCCAAAGCCCAGAGGGACAGGGCTCACAGCTGTAATGGCATCCTGATTTGGACCTCTAGCTTTCAAAAGAAAATAAAATCATGCTATTTAAAGCCCTTCACTTGTATTGTTTTGGTTATTACACCACTAAGTAATTAAGACCTATACTTATGTAGATATATGAGCTCTTTGGGCTTCTAATGACATATTCTATGTTCAATATAATTTCAAAGCAGCACTTAGTTTATGCAGTAATTTTTACAGATGCTCAAAAAGAAGGCAACTTTGAAGATAAAGACTATACACATTCTGTTTCCTAAATAGATGATTCTAACATTTTTTTTCACATTCAATACTAATTTCACTCAACCACACCTTTAGTTTTCAAAGTTATTTTCTAATTAGATGGGCCTCTTTTGCTTTTACTATCATTTTTGCCTTTAATTATCTAGTGAATAGCATTCTATCTAGTTTTCACATTAAATTTTCTGTTAAAATATTTTAAATTTATTTTAGAAAGATCAGTTGACTATTGAACTAGAAAAGCAGCATGCCTCGGTTAAATAGAAAATAAATATAAAGAGAGGATGCAAAAAAAATTGCTCTATGTAAGCTACAATGAGCTCTAAAAAGCATATTAACTATCACTAAGCAGAGACTTACTGTGTTTGTGTATCACTAAAATAAACTAACCAATGAAGCCCACTGCCGGCAGGTTGATTTTGACTCATAGTGACCCTATACAGGGTCTCCCAGCTTGTGAATATGGGAGCAGAAAGTCTCATCTTCCCCTGCGCCATATCCCTAGGTCACAGGAGCCCTGGTGGCTTCGCAGGTTGTCTGCTGGGCTGCTAACTGCAAGGTTGACAATCAGATGTGCCAGCCCTTCTGTGGGAGAAAGATGAGGCTGTGTGCTCGTCTAAAGATTCATAGTCTTGGAAATCCAAATGGCCAGTCCTTTCTATCCTGTAGGATCACTAGGAGTTAGAATCAACTCTATTGCAGTGAGTGTTGGATGGCTGGGTAGGCCTACATAACCCATCCTTTTAGGAATACCATCTATAGACAGTTAAATATTTTGTACGTATGTGCCCATGGAAATACCAAATTCACATCTGTAACATAAACAGTTGTCAACGTACACTAAAATGCACTAGAATTACACAATTTGCCCCAAACATCACATATAACACAAGTCATTTGTGTAAGAACATGACAACTTTGAAAGAATTGTCTTTTTTTAAAAAGCAAACAAACATTTTATTGGGGGCTCATACCGCTCTGTATCACAATCCACACATACATCCATTGTGTCAAGCACATTTGTACATTTGTTGCCATCGCCATTTTCAAAACATCTTCTTTCTACCTGAGCCCTTGGTATCAGCTCCTCACTTTTTTCCCTCCCTCCTCTGAAAGAATTGACTTCATATAAATTATGCAAATCTTCAGTGTGATAATCTTGCTTCTTTGAAATATCCCATAGAAATACTTTGGAATGGAATAATGGTATTTGTTTGCTGTTGTTCTCAGCAGGATTGTAATCATGTTTGCAATAGCAAAATAAATAACATATAACATCTGTAATATAAGGCAGTCTGGATTTTGTTAGAAAGCTTGAGCTAGAGAATTTTTTATTTGGAGAATCGTACCAATAATATATTACTTACAGTAAAAAGTGAAAAATACAGCGTATAATCGCAAAGGGGTTGTAAGCAGATATCCTTCTTGTGAATCTCCAAAATTCTTCCATATAAGTAGCATTATTATCTCAAAGCATGGACAAGTAACCAAAATATTCGTACTTAGTTAAATAAGTTGCTTGAGAGGAATATAGAGTTAGAGAGCAGTGATTTTCACATCTAAGGTCAACACACACACACACACAAATATCCATATAGGCTATCTCTGCTATCTTTAAACATCTAGGATGCTATTAGAAAACACGCAGTGAAGAAAAAACATCCCCAAATAGCTAACACTAAGTACTAGCCCCCTTGCTAAAAATATAGCATTTGAGAATCAAATAGACTTATACAGTAAGTAGCACTGTTCATTCGATTTTCAGGATGAGAAAAGAGAGCCTCGTAGAGGTTCTATGACATGGCCAAGTTCATATGGCCCTTGGCCTCTAACAGGAAAAACGGATTTAAATCTAGTAGCGATAATACTAATGTCTAGCCTCTTAACCACTGTGCAAGTTCTACTGCTTCTCATAGATATGTTGGCAACATCCTGCATTTCAATTTGTATAAATGAAACTTGAGAGGATATGGAATGTAAACAGTAGTGAAAAGACAAGGAATTGATGGCATTTGTAATAAAAAATCCCATCACTGAGTTTTAATAAGTTTCATGATGTGTGAAGAAGAAGAAGAAGAAACAAACTTACCTAATCAAATGTAAAGGTTGCTCCTTGTAAAAATAGGAAAGCCGAGCCCAGTTCTTATGAAGCACATATCTTTCATTGACAGGAGAGTGGCGGTCTGATGGCCTCCAATATTGGCCCTAGAAGAAAGGGTTTGAAGCACAAAGCACAAGACGAAGAAAGAAATGAACGCTGCTCTCATGACGAGATTGATGAAGGAGGCTAGCGGTCCCTATACTTCGACATTTAGATATTTTAACACTGCATGAATGCATCCACGTGTAATATATTCTTCATAGATTATAGCAAGGTGATTTGTTAAATTCGAGCACTAAAGTTGGAGATTGGCTTTACTCGAGTTGTTCCTTTCATCTGGCATGTCCTTTCTGTACTTGTCATAATGTAATATGTACAGCCTAGAGATGCACAGCACTGTGTGTTCTCAGGGGCCGTGGGGGTCAGTTCCCGCTCGCAGCCACCCCGCGGACAAAGGAACCAACCACTGCCCAGTCCTGCGCCGTCGGCACGATTGTTCTTGTTTTCGGGCTCATCAATGCAGCCACTCTGTCCACTCCTCTTGTTGAAGGTCTGCTTGTTTTTCGCTGTCCAGCTACTTTACCAAACATGATGTCCTTATTCTGGGCCTGGTCTCTCCTGACAACACGTCCAGAGTACGTGAGACAGAGTCTTGCCATTCTTGCCTCTGAGGACTACTATGGCTGGACATCTGCCACGACAGATTTGTCCGGCTTTTTGGCAGTCCGTGGGACTTTCAGTGTGCTTCTCCAGCTCCACAATGCAGTGCAGCCATTCTTCTTCGGTCTCCCCCCACTTCTCTGTCAGTTTGTTGGACTGTGGTGGCTTGTGTGTTGCTGTGATGCTGAGTAAAATGGGAACAAAAGACAGTCCCAAAGGATGACCTTAAAGAAGCGTATACAATTTCAGCCACGTGATTTCTACTGCCAACAATTGTTCTCGTTGTTAGGTGCCATGGAGTTACCTCTGACAAATAATAACCTTACGTGCAACAGGAGAAAGCAAAACAAAAATCCTCCCACTCCTGCACCATCCTCACAATCACAGCTGTGTTTGAACCATTGTTTCAGCCACAGTATTAACCTATCTTGTTGAGAGGTTCTCTCTCTCTCGGCTATCCTTTCTTTTACCAAACATGTTATCCTTCTCCAGGGACTCTTCCCTGCTGATAGCATGCCCAAGGTATGTGACACAAAGTCTTGATATCATCTCTTCTATGGGGCCTTCTGGCTGGACTTCTTCTAACAGATTTGCTCTTTCTTCTGGAAGTCTATGGTATATTCAAAGTCCTTAACCAATACCATAATTCAGATGCATCTGATCTTCTGTAGTCTTCCTCATTCTTCGTGCAGTTTCTGTGTGTATATATTGCTGTTATTCTTAGGGGCCATCTAGTTGGCTCCAATCCAAAGCCACCGTACACACAACAGAAGAAAACACTGATTGGTCCTGCACCAGCCTCACAATTGCTCCTGTGACCAAGCCAATTACTGCAGCCACTGTGTCAATCCATCTCTTTGAGGGCCCTCCTTTTTATCTCTGCCCTTCTATTTACCAAACATGATGTTCTTCTCTAGGGACTAGTCTCTCTTGACAATATGACCAAAATATGTAAGATGACGTCTGGTCATCCTTGCCTCTAAGGAGCACTCTGTCCTTTATTCTTCCAATGACAGACTTGTTGGCAGTACATGGTACTTTCAATATTCTTGTCCAGCACCACAATTCAAATGCATCCATTCTTCTTTGGTCTTCCTTATTCAATGCCCAACTCTCACATGGAAATGAAGCGATGGAAAATTCTATGACTTGCGTCAAGTTCATCTTGATCCTCAAAGTAACATCCTTGCCTTTCAATACCCTAAAGAGATCTTAAGCAGCAGATTTGCCGAATGCAACATGTCTGTTGATCTCTTGACTGCTTCAATCTTTTCTCCATTTACCATGATGCCACCTATCAGTCCAGTGGTGCAGATTTTGGTTTTCTTTACATGGAGTTGTAATTCATACTGTGCTCCTTGATCTTCATCTGCAAGCTCCTCACAGCCTCCTCACTTTCAGCAAGCAAAGTTGTGTCATCTGCATATCATAGTTTGTTAATAAGCCTTTGTTCAACCCTGATGCCACATTCTTCTTCATATGTTCCAGCTTCTCTGATTAGACGCTCAACATACATTATTGAACAAGTCTGGTGAAGTGATACAACCCTGATACACGCCTTTCCTGATTTTAAACCATGCAGTATCCCCTTGTTCTGTTCCCCCAACTACCTCTTGATCCACGTACAAGTTCCTCATGAGCACCATGAAGTGTTCTGAAATTCCCATTCTTCTCAAGGCTATCAGTTCGTTATGAGCTACATAGTTGAATGCCTTGGCATAGTACATGAAATACAAGTAAACATCTTTCTAGTATTTTCTGCTTTCAGCCAATGTCCATCTGACATCAGCAATGATATTCCTTATTCTACATCTTCTTCTGAATGTGGCCTGAACCTCTGGCAGTTCCCTGTCAACGGAATGCTGCAACCATTGTTGCATGATCTTAAGCAAAGTTTTACTTGTGTGGGATATCAAGGATATCCCTCTATAGTTTGAGCATTCTGTTGACTCACCTTTTTTGAAATAGGCAGAGATCGGAATGTCTTTCAGTCGGCTGGCCAAGCAGTTGCCTTCAAATTTCTGGCAGAGATGAGTGTTTCCAGTGCTTCTTTTGCCTGCTGAAACATTTCAATTGGTGTTTCCTCAATTCCTGGAGCCTTGTTTTTGACTAATGCATTCAGTACAGCTTGATTTTCTTCAGCACCATTGGTCCTTGCTCATATGGTACTGCTTTAATGGTGGGATCTGGACTTGTTCTCTTTGGTGCAGTAACTCTGTGTATTCTTTCCATCCTCTCTTGATGCTTCCTGCATCATTCAATATTTTGACCATAGAATCTTTCAAGATTGCAACTTAAGGTTTGATTTTTTTCTTGATTCCATTTAAGATAGGGGGACTGTGTTCTTCCCTTTTGATTTTCTAATTCTAAGTTGTTGCACATTTCATTGGAATGTCTGGCTTTGCCTCTGGGGCTGCCCTTTGAAATTTTCTGTTCAGCTCATTGACTTCCTTCTTTCTTCCATTTGCTTTAGCTACTCTATGCTTAAGAGCAAGTTCAGAGTCTCTTCTGGCATCTACTTGGATTTTTTCTTGCTTTCCTGTCTTTTTAAATGACCTTTGTTTTTTCTTCATGAATGATGGTCTGTTTATACTCTCACAGCTTCTCAGGTTTCCCAGCATTCATGTTCAATGCAGCAGCTATTCTTGAAATGTCCTCAAGATTCTGGTGGGATAGACTCAAAATCACTTAGCTCTCGTGTTTTCATTTTCTTCACCTTTATCCTGAACTTACATATGAGCAACTCATCGGCTGTTCCGCAGTCAGCCTGTGGCCGAGTTTTAGCTGCTGATATTGAACTGATCCATCGACTCTACCCACTCATGTAGTCAATTTGACTTCTCTGTATTCTATCTGGAGAAGTACATGTGCACAGTCACCTATGGTTTTGTTGAAAAAGGGTATTTACCACGAGATTCTATTACATGATCACCAACTTTATTTCTATCTGCAAATTCATATTTATTAACTACGGTTCCTTCCTCTTTGTTTCCAACTTTTGTATTCCAATACCCAATAATTATCAATGCATCTTAATTACATGTTTGATCAATTTCTGACTGAAGTTGTTGGCAGAATTCTTCATCACTACTTTTTGTGGTTGGTGCATACAAATGAATATTAGTTGTATTGTTTGTTTCCAACAAATTATTAGTCTTTGAGTTTCACTCACGGGGCTATTTCAGCAAGAACTAGCAAAATACTATGCACATATTGGAATAAGTTGGGTGTATAGTGGTTACCATTCGGCTTTGATCTGGAAGGTGAGCAGTTTGAAACCACCAGGCAGCTACTCCTTGAAAAAAAGACCGCCTTTTCTATCCCCAAAGAGTTCCAGTCTCAGAAATGGCAAGGGGGCCTTATGACCTGGCATTGACTCAGTGGCAGTGAGTTCATTTTTATCAGATATATAAATGAATGAATGCATGTAAATGGCTTTACAATGTTCAGAAAGGAGAAAAGAGGAAAGGAATTCAGACAGAAATTTTCAAATATTGTATTCTAAAATGTCCTTTTAACAATAACTTTTTTAAAGGAGCTGGTTTCCAAGCGGTTTCTAAGGAAAGCTCAGGTACAAGTGTAATACCTATCTCAAATGAACTCCAATAGTAGGTGAGATTCTCAGCTTGGTGTTAAGAAGTCAGGGGACTTTCTCAATGTGAACAAGAATTTAGCAAGCTATCATTAAAGGGAAGCCAGTGGAAGAGTTAATCTTCCAACAAGCTGGCCTTTTACTATAGGAGAGTGGGGGGGGGGGGGGGCCCCAGTGGCATAGTGGTTATGAACTGGTCTGATAACTCAAGATCAGCAGTTCAAAACCTCCAGCCACTCCAAGGGAGAAAGAAGAGGTTTTCTACGCCTGTCAAAGAGTTGCATTCACAGGGACAGTACTACCCTGCCTACAGGGTTCCTATGAGTCAGTATTGACTAATAGCAGTGAGTTGTTCTTGTTATATTACAAAAATCACTCTTATACTTACATCATGAAGTGGGTAAGCAGATGAATAAACATTAGAATTTAGTAGTCTTTCGATCCCAAACCTTTTCTTCCCTTCTTCTGTGCCAAAAGGGCACCGTGAAAGAATATAGTAAACCTATAAGACAAGCACAGAGACACGGTCACATTGCCCCAAAGTCTTCTGTCTTCGTTTATTTTCAAATTGTGAAAACAATGTGCACTTTATCGGAATGTAAATACAGGTGAGGACTCCAGAAGGAAGCCTCTTTTTAGTGTTCAGGGGAAAATATAATGAGTGGGTTTATGTGAAATTTGCATTTATTTTAGCTCCTGGGTTTCAGAATTCCCCAGTGCCCTGCAGTTGAATCATAAATCATTGTGCTTTGCTGGTCTTACGCTCTCCAAGAGTCCTTTTGCAGCAATTCCTAGTTCCATCAGCAGTTCAACTAGAGGCTCATATCGGTGCTAATAATGTAGTTACGGAAATCTGGAATAAAATGGATATTGACCCTGATCCTGATACCTAAATGTATTAACTTTAGGTTGTTTCCCAGTTGGCAAAACATATCTCAGCAATGACTCCTCAAACCCTCTATTAGTGTCCTCCCACATGTAAGCAGGACTTTGGCGTTCTTTGTTCTTTTATTCCAGCACATTCCATTTGATCTGGTTTTGGCCTGGCAAGACTTTCAGCTTAGTTCCATCCTATTGGTCTTATTTGCACTGTTTTAGATTTATTTCCCTTACCTCCTTTTCATCTGTCATCACTCAAGGGTTATTGGTTGAGATGGTTGTTATCTGGAATCGGATATTTTTTGTCTAATTTAGCCATCACTCATTTCAATAATAGACAAATATTCGATCTTGATAAATATTTCATGCCTTAGGCAAATTAATTTTAATTTTTATAAATAATGTGACCAGCATCAACTAGTCTACATAGCTTGCATCATTTCCTTAGGAAAGATACGCTAAAATAAAAACTCTGTCTTGGGGTTACAAGTTAAAGAATATACTAGACTATATATTAAGACCTATTGTAAAGCGATGGCAATAAATAGGTATGGTGTTCTCAAATGAAAACAAATCTTGATTTAAGGAAGGTCAAACTTTAGTCCAGAAGATCATTTAAAGAAGGGGGTAGAGACTACTGGAAGAAGGGAAGGGGAGCTCATGGCTGATATTGTACAATCTATAAAACTTAACCAAATACACTGCCATCAAGTTAATGCTAACTCACAGCGACCCTGTAGGTTAGGGTAGAACTGCCTCATTTGAGATTCTGAGACTGTAACTGTTTGCCTGAGTAGAAATCCCCATCTTTCCATATAGGAACAGCTGGTGGTTTTGAACTGCTAACCTTATGGACTGCAGCCCAACTTGGAACCACTATGCCACCAGGGATCCTTTGTACACTATACAGGGCACCCATAGATATTACGAGATAGATGGAATTCCTGGTGGCACAATGGTTAAACAAACACTCAGCTGCTAACCAAAAGGTCAGGGGTTTGAATCTACCACCTGCTGTACTTGAATGAAATATGGTGCTCTTCTTCTGTAAAGATTTACAGCCTTGGAAACATGGGAGGCAATTCGATGCAGTTTTACAGGGTTTCAGTGAGTTGGAATTGACATGGTGGCGATGCATGTGGGATATTTCGTACATGTATGTATATAATTTTAGATCATTGAGTTTATATGTACAAATGTATGCATATACATAAATATCTGCTAAACTGTTCATAAATGCAGACAGCTCAGGAGAGAGAGGGTGCAAAGTGAAACTTTTATTCTTCTGTTAATGGTAAAAATAGTCTTCTCACACAGTCTATATCTATCTTCCAGTTTTTATCTCATTGAGTGACACTATTCACAGGAGTTTTATTTGAACATCTTACACTCAATGTTTTGAGAGTGTTGTCAGGTGGGGTGGGTCATCTTTGCAGCCATATGGACACCTTGCTCAAGGCAGCATAAGCTACAGATCTTAAGAAACTTTGTAGTTAGTGTGTGCATAAACAGAGCTTAACCAATAGTTTACTTTTAGCAGAGAGCACATATAAATCTCTCTCTTGGAGGCAATTAAAAAAAATCCTAATGGGTATGCATGAAATTCCATCTTGGTTATATTTCCTCCCTTAACACTGAAAAAAAAATACTATGGAATTCAATAGAATAATTGTATCTCTCATAAGAGTATAAATGATGAATAAGATCAGTAATTATCACTAACCCTTATTGACCATATAGTATGTACCAGGCACTCTGCAAAGTCTATTATATGTCAGCTCTTTACTTTTGTTGCATAACCACTGATGGGGGAATGAGCCCTCTATGGACACAAAGACACAGTGGGACAGGCGCCACAATGCTTTAGGAGACCAGGCTAAGTGATAAGCTTGAACATCCTGGAGTCACAGCTGGAAAAGAAATACTTCTATTCAGAAGACTGCAAATGGCTTCAAATGAGGAAAGAAAGTTTTGCAGTTTCTCAAATCTTATCTCCATATAAGAAAAAGAAAAAGAAAACATCTTTATAATTCTTCCTCCAATTCCCTAAGGTTCTCATACAAAAATTCTAAGTTTATAAAATCATCTTACAAAACTCTTTTAAAATCAAGATCTCATGGCTCCCAGTTAAATACTCTTTCCAGTATTGCATGGTATCTTTTCGGTTCTTTATGCCCACTTTCAATCATTCATTTGTAAACTATAATTTGGCATGTATGGAGGTCACAAGGGTCAAGTAATCCAGATGGAATTTCAAGCCTGTACCAAATGACCCAATATTTATTCAAATCTATCCCCCCAAACCATGCGGTTATAAGCATCAAATAGAAAAGAATATGTACAAAGTGCACAGTTATGCATCCTTTACATAAAAGAATATTCATAAAGGTTTTCTCTACCTACAATTCTGTTTCTTGCTGAGGATGGAAAGAAGGTTGCCTTATCTTCAATGAGGAAGAGCTCCTGCCGATGTCTGGTGAATTGGGCCGTGAAATATTCAGGATGAGGATGCTTCAAATTCCTGTCAAGCTTCAGTGGCCCAAGCACACAGCTAAAGGGGTTTTGAACAGGTAGGGGAATATCACTCTCCTTTATAGGCATTTTCATTCCCAACACCTCAGCATAGGTAACTAATACCTCCCAAGGGGCATGGATCTTGACAAAGAATGTTTTTCCATCTTCAGAGTCCTGTATAAAATGAAGGCAACTTAACAGAAAACTTACTGATCTGCTTATTACCAAGCAAATTAAAGAGATAACATCGTATAAAATTTAAAAGTAAACATGTCTCAGTACTTGCAATTTATTGAATTATGTTTAGCAAAACTTCTAGAAAGGCATATACTAAATCTATCAATACACACACATATACATGCTTTCTCATGCACACACAAAGTCCTAGTGGTACGGTAGGGTAAGCTTTGGACTGCTAACCTCAGAGGGGCAGTTCAAACCCACCAGCCTTTCCACAGGAGAAAGATGAGGCTATTTGTTTCCATAAAGCTTAAGAAACCGACACCCACAGAAACCAGATTTGGAGCAGCTATAAGTTAGAATAGGTCCAATGGCAGTGAAGATACAGGGAATACACACAGATATACATGTACATATGTCTTATATGTTTAAATATACAACATACATATATGCACGTGAGTGTATGTATGTGTGTGTGTCTGTATTAAAAGTTCATGTAGGCTTCTAAAATGGAGAAACAGAATTAAAAGCTAATACATTTCTTCATAACATTTTTGAAGCTCATATATAGATATATACATATATAGATTTATACATATATAGATATATACACACACATATAGATTTATACATATATAGATATACATACACACACACATATATATACCCTTTCCTCCCACAGAGTGGCTGGGTGTTCATAAATCACCAACCTTTTAATTAGCAGCAGAGAGCTTAACCAAGGCAGCATCAATATCATTATATTATATAATTATATATGTATTACATATATGGAAAGAGCAAGAAAGAAGGAGAAAAAATTTCTGTATATGCATATGGACGCATACATATATTCTTTATATTATAGTTTACTCAATGTAAACAGCCCCAAATTCACAGTTAAGCCATGTAGTCTGAGCAATAATTTAGCGTTAGAGACCAGTTCTGAGCTCAGAATTATGTTTAGGTTATGGGAGATAAACATAATTTAAAATGTACTCATTATATTCACTTAGCTTCTAGGCACAACCTACACATAAAGAATGGACTTTAGATAATACGGGTTCATTATCAAAGAGAAGCATCAAGTTATTAATTGTGTGGTATAATAGGAATTGATTAGTTCAGTTCAAAAATGGGGATACATTAGAACTCGAGGTTGGATTTAATACAAAAGTATTCTAGAGCTTTGGGCAGGTGGTAAATGAAGTAGGTCTTTCAAAACAACTTGAGAGGGAATTGTAGAATACCAGTACACAGGAGGGGGTATAAAAACATCTTGACAGAGTGATCCAATAGAAACAAATATCTTGGCTTAAAAGGTTGTGCTGGAGGTCACTCCAATTAATTAGCTGGAGGATAGATGACAGGCAGCCTTCAAATTAGACAGATATGTAGCAACAACAATGTCTTCATTGCCCTTATTGCCCTGGTTGGAAATTATGGGTTTCTGTTTTCAAAGTGCTCCATGAATCATCTCACATTCAGGGCACTAGTCTACTTGCTAGGCAGACCAGAGCCTCTACCAACTGCAGCACAGATATGCGCACTGGGGAACAAAAGTACTAGTCTCCCGTCCACACACAGTCTATCCAGCGAAAGGCCGAAATAAGAGGAAACTAGAGTTACAACTTCACACATGGCATAAATTAACAACTACATTTACCCTTTTGTCTTCAATTTCCAACTCAAGACCTGATATTCTGAGGTTCTTTTCAAATTCTCTTCTTCTGTCCTATGGCAAAACAAATAACCATTATGCAGAAAAATTTTCTCATTCCTATCCAGTGAAATGCAGACCCCAAATCCATGGCTTTCAATGAGTTTCCCTGCCCATCCCATGATCTTGAAAAATTAATGCGTGCATTGCCCTAGTCTCCATCACCATGTTCTTTCTTTTACCTAGAAAAGAATGATCAAAATGAGTAAGAATGCGAAAAAATGGGCAATGGCTCATAGAAAAATAGGGATAAAAAGAAGCATATTTTCTTTTTAAGCTGGGAGAACTAACAACTTCTTAAATGTGGAAGGTTATGGTCAAGAAAAGAAAAATAAAAGCACAAACTATAATTTAAGGAAGAGAATAAAATTGCAATATTGAAGGAAAGGTGGAAGGAATGTACATAGCCCCTGTACCAAAAATAATCGGTCAACATTCAACCCACTCAAGAGATATCATATGACCAAGAGATAGTCAATGACCATATTATCAATAATTGCTAAGGTATTATTGGAGGAAGAAGCCTACACTGCAATTAGGACATTACTGGAAAACAAATAGGATATCAATGGAATGTTTCAAAAGCTGATGAAGTTCTGCAAACACACACTAGTCTATGCTAAAAAATTTGGAAGACAGCTTCCTGGCTAACTGACCGGAAGAGATCCATATGTGTGCTTATTCCAAAGAAAGGTGACCCAACAGAACATGCAAATTATCAAACAATATTACAAATATCAAATGCAAGTAAATTTCTCCTGAAGATCATTGAAAATTGGATGCAACAGTACAGTGACAGGGAGTCACGAGAGATACCGAGGGGAGTCAGAGATGGACATGGGATGAGGGATATCATTGCTGAGGTCAGGTGTAGTTTGACTCAAAGCAGGGAATACTAGATAGATGTTAACCTGTGTTTTATTGACTATGGAAAGCCATTCAAATGTGTGGATCATAAACTATGGATAGCAGTGAGGAGAGTGGGGATTGCAGAACACCTCCTTGTGCTCACACAGGACCAAGAAGCAGTCATTCAAACTGAACAAGGGAACATGGCGTGGTTTGAAGTCGGGAAAGGTGTTGTGTCATTTCACGATACCTACTCAATCTGTATGCTTAGAAACTGGACGATGTGAAGAACAGGGCATCCGGACTGGAGGTCGGCGTATTAACAGCCGAGATAGGCAGATGACGTAACCTTACTTGTTGACAACAAGGAGGACTTGAAGTCCTTGCTCATGGGAATTAAAGACTGCCTTCGTCAGTATAGATTGCAACTCAATGAAAAGAAAATCAAAACCCTCACAACTGGACCCACAGACAAACCATGATAAACTGAGAAAAGATAATGTCAAGAATTTCATCTTGCTTTGATCTACAATCAATGCCCATAAAAGTAGCAGTCGAATGATGTATTGCATTGGGTAAACCTGCTGTTTAAGATCCCTTTAAAATTTGGAAGCCCAACGACGGCATTTGGAGGACTGAGGTGTGCCTGACTCAAGCCACAGTATTTTCAATTACCCCAGAAGCTTCTGAAGGCTGGGCAGTGACTAAGACAAACTGGAGAAGAATGTACGCATTTGCCTTATGATATTGGTGACGAATATTGAAAGTCCTGTGCACTGCCAGAACCACAAGGCTCTGGGAAGAATTGCAGCCAGAATAGTCTAGAAGTGAGGAAGGGGACACTTCATTCCACGTGCACTGGGCAGGTTATCAGAACAGACCAGTACCTAGAGAAGGATCCCAGGCCTGGTAGAGTAGAAGGTTAGCAAAAAGAAGATGCTCAATAAGAAGGATGGAGTGAGGGGCTAGAACAAAGGTCTCAAACAAAACAATTGTGAGAGGAGCACAGGCCCAAGCAATGTTTTATTCTGTTGTAGGTGGGGCCACTGTCAGTTGAGACCTACGGGTGGCACCCAACAACAGATAAGTGGCAACCTGATCATCTTTTTAAAAGTCTGGGAACTGAGTGTCTAATAAGTTATGGTACAAGAAAACCATTCATATATACATATACACATCATTGCTAGAATATTAAGTAGGATTTAAATTAAAGGACTCTTGAAAATTTGCACCTGGTTTCCTTTGGATTTCACCCCATGTGCATAACTTTTAGCTGACTTCAGTTTGTCCTTTTGCTGTGATAACTCATAGCCGTGAGTACATCTTTCAAGACCTTCTAGTGAATAATGACATCTGGGGGTGGTATTGACTCTTGAAGAGTGGACCAAAGTATGAGATCCAATGCCGACGTGAGTGAGTGGACTTTCAGTCAAAAGGAAAACAAGCCCTTGATGATTAACAGGCAGAAAGATGAATCATACATGAAAAGATGCAGATGGCTAGATATATGAGTTAGTAAAAAAAAATGACTGCTACACAATCATAGAAACCATGATTAAACAAATCATCAAGGTGTGAAAGATTTTCTTGACATATCTTCCATCCAGGTGTTGTGCACCCCATCCAAGTGTTTCTACCTCTCTAACCCTTCCTGCAAGAATTCCGTGTTCTTCAACTTGCACCACATTAAAATGGCAGGCCTTGTTATGGGTTTGTTTGCTGTGTTTTGTTTTTGCATACTCAAGGAATACAAATTGGGTGTCTTTTAAATGTTCTTTGGATTCTAGATACAAAAAGGAATTTGAAGGGCTAAGATCAGGGCTGTGCGATTCCCGACACTTGCTACTGTCGAAGAATGAAGAAGGAACAGGAACATGGTTGTGCTTTTTCACACCATTGCCATCTTCAATGTTCTTGAAACACCTTCCAGTTCCCACAGGGAAAAGCTATCCTGAATATCCTTTTCCAGATTCATTGCCATCCAGTTGATCCTTACTCATAGTGATCCTATAGGCCAGGGCAGACCTGCCCCCATGGGTTTTGAGACTTGAACTCTTTAAAAAAGAAGGAAGCCTCCTCTTTTTCCTGTAGGGTGGCGGGTGGTTTTGAACTTCTGACTTTGTCATTAGCAGCCCAGTGTGTAACCACTGTGCCACAAAGGCTAGAATCCCCCCCAAATAGTCACAATAGCCTTATGCACTGACATCTCTGCCTTGAATTTAACTGACCCAACAGATTCTAGTAGGTGCATTATGAAGAGAAATAGTCTGCAGCCATCCACTAACCACAGAGACAGGTTAAAGGGTTTTATTTGGGATAAACTCATGCATGTATGAACTGAAACCCTAGTAGCAATTATTTTTGACTTGCCCTTGTAGTGGATATTTATTGAATGTAACTTCTATTTGATCCAGCTTTCTCAGTGAAGTGGAAAACTGTGGTCAGCTAAGTTTGAAGATAGAAAAGATGAATCGAAGGTGTAAGAGAGAAGTCAAAAAATAATTATACAGGAGAGTGGGAGAATGAATATATCACGGATATATTGGTGAGTCCCAGGCATCATTAGAGACTCAGCAGAGGTCCACTGGCTGATACAAAGTAAAATCAGTTATGACACTTTGTGTTTCTTGCAAAAGCAGTGCTGGCACATGATGGGTGGAAAGCTGAATAAGGACAGAGATACTGGGATTTGAGTGGTAGATTCCTCACCACCATTCCTGAGAATGAGGCTACATTCCAGGCCAGTGTACTGAATACGTGGTCACTGCTTGACTATCAGTAAAAGAGTGGAGCCTTAAGTGTCAGTGCTCTGCTCTAGACAACAAAGTATTATATTGAAAAGAGAAGAGCATATTTGGTAGTTCTCAGGCTGAAAAGAAAACTGAAGCAAAAAATGCATGCCTCAAGGGGTCATTTTTAAGGAATCCATAAGTCAAAATCAACCTGATGGCAGTTGGTTTTGTTTAGTTCTGCTTTGCATATGAACAAAATATGCAACAGATATGCACAGGACACAACAAAAGAAGGTGGAAAGAATACACAGCTACTACATCAAAAATAATTGGTCAATATTCAACTATTTCAGGATTTAGCATATGGTCAAGAAGTGATGGTATTGAAGGAAGAAATCCAAGCTACACTGAAGACATTGATGACAAACAAGGTGGCAGAAATTGATGAGATATTGTAGTAGTCACATAATCTGGTGTCAATCTGGGACTTGAGAGGATTAGGAATGACGGGGTGGAGTCTAGTCTGTCAATCAGGTCATAGCCAATGAGGCCTCTGTGTGGACATGACCTTCTCCTGAGAATTCTAGGAACTCTAGTATTTTCTCCTTGGAGGTGGGAGACACTTCTCTCTCGGCTCACTCCCTTGGAGATTCTCTACTGACAAAACTCAAGACTCACTCCTTGAGAGACACTCTACTGACATGACACATGGCACTATGCTGACAGACCCCATGCCTTGGGAACTGGAAGAGCTACATGGATACCCCTGCCAGCACTGAGATGTTTCTGCTACCACTGGACCCATAAGACTTTGCACACACTAGCCTGTGATCTTCCTGCATTCGGCATCATTGCATGTGTTTTGTGAGTCTGAAGAGGACTTTATAGATATGGGCTGATATCGGACTTTGGGACTTGATCTGGACAGGGCTGGGATGTTTTCTCAAAAATCAATTCCTCTTGTATATAAAGCTATTTCTTATAGACATATATATGAATGTCTATGAAGTTGTTTCTCTAGTTACCCAGACTAACACAGATATCCATTGAGATATTTCAACAATGGATGTAAGACTGGAACCACTGACTGATTTAAGCCAAGAAACTTAGAAGGTAGCTACAAGGTAGCCAACTGGAAGAGATCCATATTTGTGCCACTTACTGAAGATCAAAGAATATATCCTTTGGTATGAATTACAGCTCAACATAAGGAAAATGAAAATCCTCATGACTTGAACAATAGGTGACATCATGATAAACAAAGATAGAAGTTGATAAGAATTTCGTTTCACTTGGATCGAGAAACCACGACCATGGCAGTAGCAGTCAAGAGATGGGGGAATGAATTACACTGGGCAAATCTGCTGCACAAGACCTCTGTACAGTGTTGAAAAGCAAAGTCATCATTTGAGGACTATCATCTGACCTAAACCATGGCACGTTCACATGCCCCATATACATATAAAAGGAAGACAGTGAATGAAGAGGGTGGACGGGGAATTAATGCGTATGAGGGACGGTGCTGGCAAGGATGACTAATATATGAATGGACTGCCAGGAGAACATCAATCTGCCTCAGAAGAAGTACAGCTAGGATGCTCCATTATCTCAGTTACTCTGGACATGTTAGGAGGGGCAACTTACTGGAGATGGACCTGCTGCCTTGTACAGTCAACGGTCAATGGAAACCGAGAAGAATCACAAGAAGATTCATCAGTACCATGGTTACCACATGGGCTGAAGCATAGCAATGAATGATGCAGGCCTGCACAATGCTTTCTTGTTTTAAATGGGGTTGCTCTCAGTCAAAATGGACGTCACAGCAAGAATCCATCGTGTGGGGATCACCATGCGTCAGGAGGGGACTGAACAACCACTAGCAATGACAACAAAGACAGGAAAGAGGTATACAAGGAGCAAAAAGGTACCATGATATTGGTGCTAAATGTCCCGGTGGGAATGAAGGATTGGAGGTATAGACAAAAGTAAGCAGTAGACCAGAAAGTCTTGCATGGCAAAGACTATAAAGGGAGTGCAGTTAATACTAATGGCAAGCTCCAAGGACAAGTAAATTGACTGAGGTGGGGCACTAGCTAAGGTAATTAAAAAAGGGGGTGCAGTTCAAGAAAGAGGTCAGAGGATCAAGCTAATTTATGTATGCACAGAAATCATCTAATTCAGAACATGAGTATTGTTGGAGAAAGTGAGAGGGATCCAGGAGCTAAACTTCTTGAACAGTTAAAGGGGTGACACTGGGATTCCAAAGATGACAGTAACAAAGCATTAGGCTTAGCAGTCAGGAATTTTAGGGAGAAGTGTGGGTAAGTGCATTGCAATCAACAATAAACTACGTAGGGGGTAGGCACTTACCATATCTCCAGCAAAGGATTGTGTAAGGCAGTGGTTCTCAACCTTCCTAATGCCGCAACCCTTTAATACAGTTCCTTAGGTTGTGGTGACCTCCAACCATAAAATTATTTTAGTTGCTACTTCATAACTGTAATTTTGCTACTGTTATGAATTGCGTGACCCCTGTGAAAGGGTCGTTCGACCCCCAAAGGGGTCGCGACCCACAGGTTGAGAACCACTGGTGTAAGTGGGTGGGGTTGGGGGAGGGAAGCCCTGCTACTTGATAGGTGTAGGAGAAGGAAGTTACAAACCAATGAGGAGTCAGGTTTGAAAAGGACAGTCAGAAAAGAGGTGAATGAAGATGATGATGGGCCGTGACGTTCAGAAGTTTGGTAGAATGGTATCTTAAGAGAGGGATGGAAAAAGGGCAGAACTGTTTATGTACATGGTCTTTGGGGGACAATAATGATAGTTTGTAAAAACGTTTACATGACATTTATTTCAGATTTTGAATATAAATAAATGTGTGTAGGATAATTCAATTCACTCTTTCAAATATCAAACATTTAGTGAGCATTTCTTATGGTCAAACCCTTGTCTTGGAATAATGGACACATGTTAAAGATGAAGGCACATTAGATGGAGACATACTTTTAAAAACCAAATGATATGTGATGGTATAACAAAAATAAAATATGATAAGGCTATGGAGCATCAAATAAAGTCTATTTCAGTAAGGCCGATTAGTTGTAAGTTTCCCAAATTGAAAATTGTATAAATGAAGACTACACTCTGACACGCATCTCAAATTGCACACTCCCGTGGAAGAGCTACAGAAAGCTGTCAGACATAGGTCGGCTCCTTGGAAGTCAAGGAAAAGAAGTTGGTCTCCAGAGGTTTCACACTCTGAGTCTCATGTTGCCCGAGCTCTCAGGATCACTCCAGGAGCCTCTGACTTACAGGACAGCACTCCAGCGGAGCACCTATCGCTGACGACTGGATGTGTTCTTTTCACTAGTCCTCTTTCTCACTCGCGGAGCACTTACCACCTTTAAGTCTTCTTTCTTTATGTCGTCAACATAGGAAAGCACAAAATCAATTTTCCTGAGCCCATCTCGGAAGTAGACAGAATCCTTACTCTGCGCACTTTTTTTAAACTGCAGGAGACATAAATGGTGCACCTTCAAACTGCAGTCTTAGTCTCCCATTGTAAAAAAATAAAAAGCATCATCCACAATTGTGTCATCAACCAATGTTTTCAGTCAAGACAAATGTGAAACTTCCACTGAGGTGAGACATATATCGACAAAACAACAACATTCAGGAGACAGCTAAACATATTCATTCCATGCACACACAATTAAAATGCTACAACTATATTAAAATATATAATGAAAATCAAAGACATTCATCTAGAAATATATATTCACATAGACTTCTTATTTTATTAAACAGCATGACCCATGAGTCAACAAAAGAATTGATTGTTCTACACAACCCTGATGGGCATAATTAATTAGAGCCTGATTGATTAGAATCACATTATAAGAAAAACAATTGGTGATTAATACTTGTTCTGTGTTCTCATAAAATTTTCATTTTTTAATTCACTTTTTGAAGCGTTAAGACCGAAATCAAGGCGCAGTTATGAATTAGAAAGCAGGTAGCTTGCCAGCTGCTCTCATGCAAAGCTTCCTTCTGCATCAGTTTCCCAGGTGAGTTCAAAACCAATACTGTCTACATTTGATTAGCATTTCTCTCAGTGTAATAGGCATCACAACAAGTTCAAGTTTCCATGATTTTCTCTTTCAAAATGGCAAAGCAAAACACCGCGACACTTTCAGTAAAGAGAGGTTACATGTTTGCCTGAGCTTCAGAGTTTGTGTGCAGTATATTTAACACTTGCAATGGATCCTCAGTAAGATATAGAATTATTCATATAGATACATAAGTGGACGTCTCTCACTCTTTGGTGGATCTATATTTAGCTTGTCTGAACAATAAGAGCACTTGTACACACGCCTGGCCTTTATTTAAAAGCGCAAAGGCAATCTGTACTGTTTCTCACTTTAATCAGGCCAGAACATCCTATGACAGGGAATGATGTGGAGCGGTTGTGCGTGAATAAGACATCAACTCCCTCTTTGATCTGAAGTCTATGAACAGAGTAACTGCCATTGCTCCCAATCCTCAGGAGAAGATGGGTAGAAAATGAATAAACAAAAAATTCAGAGAGTCTAGAGCTTAAGTAGCAAAATGCAGTAACTCACTGTTTTTGCCACCGTTTTCTGTACCCCAATTAAAAGCTGTATATTTACCCCAATTTTCCTAAAACCAAGAAAACCTGAGATCACTAGGACTATCATGTTATTCAAATATTTATCACTTAAAGAGGAAAAGAGGAAAGGAAATAGAATAAACCATTGGCATTCTTGAAAATCACTGCCGTATAATCATATCTTATGGTATTTACAAAAATCGTGTAAACCAGTCGAGGCAGAAAATGTCCTCATTCTCTTAAATGTAAGTAAAGCATTAAATTAGAAAGGAAAATAACACTCCATTTGTCCTAAGTCTGTGATAGTCATATCCAGTTTTTGCTTTTTTAAATTAACGCATAATGTAAAAGTGCTCTTATTGTTCTGATAAGCTAAATATAGATCCACCAAGAGTGGGTCTGGTTGAAAAAATGGTAAACATGAAAATTAAAAAACGAAATAACTATAATCAGAGTTATGCTCGGAGTGTTTGAGAACTAAAAAGTGGTCAAAACAACTTTTAAAAAGGCTCCATTTTCCTAACTATTTAGTTAAGATTGGAATATTTATGTTCCTTCTTTTCAAAGGTAAAGGCTCTCTAGGAAACCCAATTTGTATCCGTATGTTGTGTCTTCACCATAAAGTGTAAAGTAAAAAATAATTAAAAAACAACAACTGTAAATAACCATAAATGAAAATGGCTGGAAGTCATCTAGGGTAACAACAACAACAATAAATCTGATTACATTGCTACATATAATTAAACATTATAAAAGTACATTAAAGAAAAGTGGCTCTAGGCAAGACATTACGATGATGATTTGCAGTGTGTGTGTGTGTGTGTGTGTGTGTGTTTAAAAAAAGTGGCTCTAGGGAAGACATTAAGATGATGATCTGCAGTGTGTGTGTGTGTGTGTGTGTGTGTGTGTGTGTGTGTGTGTGTGTTTGCTTAGGGAGCCCTGACAGTTCAGCAGTGAAGCTCTGGGCTCCTAACCCACATGGCAGCAGTTTGAACCTCCCATGGGAATGAACCTCCCATGGGAAAGATGTGCAGACTGCTCCATTCAAGGTCAAGGCCTTGGAAACCCTATGAGGCAGTTCTACTCTCCTTCCAGGGTGCTATGAGTTGGAATCAAGCTAATGGCAATATGCCTAGCTTTGTTTAAGGACAGTTGGTTTGTTCTCAGAAATATCTATTTGCTGTTTAATGAGTTTTTGGGCAGCATCTGTTTAAATGAGTTTTTGCATCTCAAATTCTTTATCCTGGATTCCTTAGGTAGGTTTGTACCCTTCTGAAAATGTATGCAAATGTTTACGTGGTTTGTGTTCATTTTCTGAAGAGGACCCATAGCTTCCACTCCAGAAATAGTATGAAATAGTCCAGAGGCCTAAGGACTAGGAACCTGTAAAAAGTCCCCTCAGAAATACATTCACTGGAAGAAAAACGAGCGAGGCTATCTTTGCAGCCATCCAAAGCATGAGCAGCCTCATTCAGCACAGGTTTTACCATAAGACGCCGCCTCAGGAACAAATTGAGTCGCTTAGCAGTCTGTGAAGCAACCAAGAAATAGTTAGCACACCTCATACAGAACTGAAATGAAGATTCCAAAGAACAGGCATGCAAGTAGACAAGCCCAAAGTATAATCAGTCAGTGTGGATATGTGCATGAGAGGGAAAATGCAGCATGAAGGAAATGGAGGAATTGGAAAAAGGGAATAAAGAATAAAATTAAAAAGAAGACTTCAAGAACTTCTCTAGATATTTTAGAGAGTGATTTTAATTTCTTTTTAATTGTGCGACTGGATCAAAGAGGAAAGAACAGAGATGAAAATATTGGGGGGAAATCATAAAATTAATAAAATGCTGAGTTGTCTTCAATCTTTATTCCCATCACCAATTTCTAACAAGCCAAGGCAATTAATTAAAAATATTTTGGATAATCTGTAATATTTGAGAGAAAAGCAAGACCCTGGCACAAAGAAGGAAGCATGTATTTTGCAACATGGGTCATTTATCTAAAAAGAAGTATCGATAATTTCAATTCCTGTCATTACTGACCCAGAAGTTTCACCTAAGTAGTTTAATTTTTTATTTGCCTCTTTCATGAGATTTGCAACTACGACTTGTAGAGAGGCATGTCAGGCCACCTTATGACTGTCATCGACCTAAGGAATGTTTGCCTTGTGGCCCCCTTCCTCTAGTAAAAATTACAATAATAATAGAAAAATGGACTTTTATGAAAGTTACCTATGAAAAGTATACCACTAACAAAATACTTAAATGGAATTTAGTGGTGAACATTTTGCTGAACTGCAGAAAAAATCTGCATTATTAAAGCTTGCTATATAAAGACATTGTTATATAAATAAGACAAGCCACAAACCAGGGGAAAATATTTTCAATATAACTAAACAAGACTCTCTATACAGAATGTGTAAACAACTCTTACAAGTCCATAAGGAGGTAGCCCTGTTTAGAACTGGACTTAAGATTTTAACAAGCACTTCATAGTAGAGTCATGATTCTTCAAGAAAGCCCACCAAAGGAGGTACAACACCATTATTCATTAGGAAAATCAGAATTAAAGCAATACTGAGATGGACCGGTTCGTTTTTGTTAGCTGCCTTTTAGTCAATTCCAACACGTGGGGACCCCAGGGGTGTCACAGTAGAATCGCAATCCATGAGCCTTTCAAGGCGACAGCCTTCTGGAAGCAGATGGTTTAGCACATACGCATGTCTGCTACCCGGGAGCTCCTACCCATTCACTAGATAACTAAACTGAAAGGCCGACAGTCTGAAAGCTGGTAAGAACATGGAGGAACTAGAACTGCCATCTGTGTAGGCTGAACTGGAAAATGGTCAAACCACTTAACAATAGAGAAAGTCATATATACAATGTCATATTCACCTATGAGCAGGTGCATATACACAGACAACTTTACATATAGATATCCATAGGCTTTCTACATGCCATGACACAAAAATCATACACCTAGAAATTCATTTGGGGGAAATGAAAAATTTACCTGTAACAAAATACTTTTTAGATAATGTTCATAACAGCTTTATGCATTAAAAACTAGTCAAATAGTCATCAGTAGGTAAACAGACATGTTTTGTTAAACTCATACAATGGACTATTGCTCAGCAATAACAAAGGAAATAAACAACAAACCAAAAACTACTGATCAATTCAACAAAAATCAATTTACAATAATACATCAATATTGATTAATTGTGACAAATGTAGCTATAACATGCATAATAGGGATAAATGAATATGCAGTATAATGAAATTCTGTGTCCCATGTTTCAATTCTAAAAGAACTTTAAAATGTTTTATTTTTAAAAGATTGTTTAAACAACTTTCTCTTTAACTATAACCAAAGACAATGTGAAAGTAGTGAATGAAAGATCACAAACTATCCAAATGTGATTTAGAATTGAAAATATCAAATATTGGCTTACAATATAAGTAGAGAAATTATTTTCAATTTCCATCACTAGCAAGAGGATAATATTTCCACCAGCTAAATAACTCCTAAAAATCAAAGAAAAAGAAACTAGACCTCTGAGAGGGGGAAAAAAGGAACACACTGAAATTCCATAGAAAAAGTCACCTATGTGACTCCAAGTAGGAGAGATGGAGTTTTCCTGTACTGAGAGACCACGTCTCACTCTCAGAGGGCAGGCATCCGAAAGTAGGAAAGCGCTCCCTGTTGGTGAGAGAGCCTCTCAAACATTTGCACAAGGAGGGAGCTTGGTCAGACTGTATACAAATTATATATGCATTTATTACCTGATCCAGAAATTCCACTCAGAAGGACTCTATGCCAAAGATCAACTGCAAAATCTTATTTGACCAATGCCCAAGGGTATTCAGTGCAGCAGTATTTGTAATCAAAAGATTAAAAACAACTCATAGTTCTATCAATTTATAAAAGAATAAATAGATCAACTGATTATACTAGGCTCCACCTTACAATAAACAAATGAGAAAGAAATGCAATACACAGATAAATTAAAATGAAATCACACAACATAGGTATGCTTTTAGTTTTTAGTGAAAAACTAAAACTCAGACCAGTGTATATATGTGGGGGCTTCAAAAGATTTGTGGAAAATTCTGTGATCTTTTAATTCTGTTTTTTTCCATGAATTTCTTGAAACCTCTTGCACAGTAAGCTTCTTTTAATGCAAGAAGCAGTTTATAGCTACAAATATACACAGATGTTTACTTATAATTTTTATGAGAAAGGGAATACTAGATGGATAGGACAAATAAAAATGGTTACTACAGTAGAAATGAAGAACTAGAGCTTTTCTCAAAGTGGGCATTCTTTCTAACTAAGATGGATTTATTTATAAGCTTACAAAGTATAAACTTCAGGGTCTCTCACTTGCACTTGCCCCCTCCCAAGGGCTTTGGAGGCTCTCTAGCAATTTGTAGTCATGGTCCAATATTCTCGTAACTTTAAGAGTAGAATGTGTTTGCATTATTTCTTTTAAAGGGTTTTACCAAGATTACATAAGCTTAAAGTTCTCACAAAACTTCTTCAATCTGTGCTTTTCAATTTCATAATAATATATTTTACATGTTGAAAAAATAAAGACAAATAAATGAAAACGAACACAACTTCAATCACTATGATTTCACCAATCCCACAACATTCATTCCAGGACACTGAATATAAATCTAATGAAAAGCAAAACATCTTCCCTGCCGAGCTGGCAGGTACATCTCTCTGTT
>NW_022103958.1:29940691-29944102 GCF_000313985.2 Echinops telfairi
GCAAGTTACACACACACCACACACACACACACACACACACACACACACTGCAAGTCGCATGGTCCAGGTGCTTCTTCTCTGCTCTGCCTCAAGGTCTCAGCACTGCTCCTCTGCTCCTCTCCAGGCTGGGATCTTGGACGGGCTTCACTCTTAGTTTTTCCTTCTTGGTGGTGAAAGGCTTTAGAGTCTTCTCAGCCCGATTTCATGATGCCACCCAATCATTTGTTGGGAGTTATACAGACTATGGATAGAAGAGCTTTACCAAGTAATTTCACTCACTGCAACTGGGAAATTAACATATAAGCAAAGTACTATATGTATGTGTTATTTTCATTAATATGTCTGATGTTACCCATGTATTTTTTATAACCAATCTTACCAAATATCATGTGTGCAAACCTGAAAAAGTAATTGTGAGTTGGGAAAGATAGTTTCACCATTGCAGACTACAGAAAGATAATACTCATTGTATACATGCGAGAAAATATAGTATTGAATGCAGCTTACCCCTGGGGGTTGCTGGAGGAGAAAGCTGGTATCCTTGCTGCTCACCGTCTGCGAATAGCACCGTAGGGAAGATATAAAGCTGTTAATAATAATGCAAATGGGAGGGGGTTGTCTTTAACTTCTACTAACAAACATTTCAAGTTCCCTGTGCAAAGATAGCAAACTCAGATAATATTGGAGCTCAAGAGTGGTTATAAAATACCTGCAACTATATGCAGAATTTTTCATTTATATGTCCTAAGTTTGCATGTGTGTTCATGAGTGTTTGTGCATGTATGTGAGGGGAGGAGTGAGAGAGAGAAATGAAAACTGTAGAGGTAGCTTTATCAAATCATTTTAAAAAATCTGTAACCCAAAATATAACTAAGAAGTACTAGTTTATAGAGAAATAAGAAGAAACTCTAATATGTTATGATACTAAATCCTAAATAGAATCAAGAGGGAAAATATAATTAATTAGCAACTATATGCCTTTCAGGATTTGTTAGAAAATAATCCTTTGGAAGATGTACTTACATTTGAATTTATCACCAAGGGGAAAAAATCATACATGCATAAACGTGCACACACACACACACACACACACACTACTTTACAACGAAAGCGATTATGATCATTGCCTCTCTCAGTGGATGGGAGATTTTAATTCCGTGTGCTCAAGCATTCTCAACAGCAAAGTACATGCTCCTGAGAGCATATTCAATCACTTTTCTGCAGTCTCAAGAGGTGGATACATTACAAACGACGCGAGGTAGAAGCCATCAAGGGTAAACACAGTGCTTGCCCAGACTGGAAATCCACTTACCTGGCCCTATGTAAATCATAAGCAATATCTTATTATGTTTAGGTGATACTGAGCCAATCAGCTTTGAAACAGCAAATAAAAAGGAGATCAAAATGATAAACCTGACTCAAACAGTTAAAAGCTTGTTACTTCATTCCCCCCTCTGATACACATTGGGCCTGATCTAGTTTCCAACATTTTCTGTGGGATTGTTTGTTTGTTTGTTGTCGTATTGGGCTTTATCTCTGATGTATTTTGTCATTGTGGGTAGCCCCCTTGAATTTTTGTTATGTTTTTCTAATTTTCAGTATAGGAAACCCAGGATTGATGAACTGATTGGGACAGCAAATAGAGTAAGGTTTCCTAGCCCTGGCGGTACAGTGGGGGAGAGAGGAGGTAGAGGGAGGCTGATATCAAGGAGAGAGGAGGTAGAGGGAGGCTGATATCAAGGGAAACTGAGTTCCAGAAGGAAGAAATGAGAACTCATCCTGAAGATACGAAACATAAAGAGATTCTGAGCATAAGTCGCAGTGATTGGCGGGCTCAAAAGCTTCCCAAAGCAAACAAACAAACGTCAAAACACCTTCTAAACGGGGGTTTTAAAACCATACTGTTAGAAAAATAACACTGTATACTGCTAAAGAGAACAAGCTCAATAGTGGATTTGAACCACTCATCTCATGGATAACAAACAGCCCAAGGCTCACAGGGCAATGCTAGCATGTAATAGATATGACAATAAACAAGTTTATTACAGCTTCATATTATAGACTCCTCATAAACTTTTCATTCAAGAAACTACATGACATTTCTTCAGCGTGAGAATAAACACTATATGACCATTTGCATACCCCATTCCATCTTACCCCATGTACAATAGAAGGAGAGAGTGCCTGTTCTGAGCCATCTCTACCTCTTAGCCCACTGCCAATGTGTCAAGCTAATGCTAATAAAAATAATATAGCTTCTATGAAACTGCTAATATGTTTCCTTTTGGTAGGATAAATGCCCGAAAATGTGATATTGAGCTGCATAAGTAATTATTTATTATTTAAAACACACACACATGCACATTTCCCAACAGTTTTCCGGCTGGTTGTAGCATTTTTCATTCCTACCTGCTGTGTATGAGGAATGCAACTTCTCAGCACCCTCACCTAGATTTAGTAATGCCATGATTTTTCATTTTATTTTAGATATATTAATAGTTACGATGTCATACCTAATTTTGATCATATTGTGCATTTCCTACTTACCTATGAAGGACTTCAGCATTTTTATACATCCATTTTGATTTTTCTATACAATTTTTAAGAATATACATCTCTCATATAGATTTTTAAATTGTGGTTCTTAGTATTGTATCATATTATTTATATATTACAATTATCATAGTCTAATTTCTCTATACATATTGAACATTGCATCAGTGTTAAATTTTTTGTTCCACCATCAAGTATAATTTAGAAAACTCAAGAGAAGAAGTAAAATCTATGGTATTTACCCATATTTTTACTCCATTTTTCTTTCTTTCTGGGGAGTCACAATGTGATAGTTAGGTTTCTTGTGCTAACTAGGCTCCTGTAGGGACATGTGGAAGGAGTTTAATCCAGTCGCAGCTTGATTAGAGGGCGAGAGCAACCAAGATAAATGCTTTCTGAGGCCAGCCTCCTTCTCTCTTCCTCCCTGGTTGACTGAACCAGTGTGCTGCTGCTTGAGCTAATCCTTTGCCTCAACCCTGTGTTGCACTACCTGTGGGTCAAGCCAACCCTTGGATCCTGTAGCCTTAGTGTGAATCACTGGAGCTTGAAGCTCCTTCAAGACCTGCTCCATTACACTCCAGCTACTGGCTGTTGCTGCCACACCCTGCCATCTGCTGCCTGTGGGCTAACCCTGTCTGTCTTGCTGAGGGCAGATTCCGATGTTTGCTTCCTTGACCTCGGACTAGCAGCCTGCATGAGTTGAAGGACCTTCAGTATATTAACTGTTGCACAAAAGTGAGTGATGCTGAGCCCTCTGTACTGCTGTATGGACTAATTAGTTATTATATTCCTTCTCACTTTATACACATATCCATATATAATACACACACACATACAAATATAAACATATATATATAT
>NW_022103958.1:29944202-29945563 GCF_000313985.2 Echinops telfairi
TATATATATATATATGTAATCATAAGTGTCTTGGTTTTGTTTCTCTAGAGAACCCTGCTTAACACACATAATATTCTACTTTTTATCAGTTTATTTGTTAAAAAACATCCTTTGGGCAATTTTTAAAAGTAGGTGTCCCACTGAAATTTTTTCTTAGTTATCCTTCATCACAGAATGTCTTGATTTACCCTTTATTCCTAAAGGATATTTTCAATGGACACAGAATTGTGGATCGACAATTCCTTGAGCACTTTGAATTATGCCTCTTCTGAACTCGATGGTTTCAGATAAGGAAACTGTTAAGCTTTGAATTAGTTTTTAGTTATATTTAAAGATATTCTTTTTCCCTCATGGCTTTCAACACTGATTTTCTTTGCCCATAGATTCAGATCAAGTTTTAGTTATGACAGGTCTTCGTGTGCATTTCTTTTGAGTTTTACCTTGTTTGCAGTTTCTGCAATTTCTCTAAGTTCAAGTCTTTTGAAATATTGGGACATTCCCAGCTGCTATTTATTTAAAACCTTCTGTTTTTCTGCTAGGGCCCTGTGTTATCCTGGGTTCTCTAGAGAAATAAAAGCAGTGATACACACACACACACACACACACACACACACACACACACGACAGTGGTTCATACAGTTGGAGAAGTGAGTAACTCCAATCTGATTCCAATCTGTGGATCGGCTGGGACTGATGAACCAAGACACAGAAAGATGAAGGTGAGAAGACCATGGTTGGTGGATGCAGAGGCAGATGAATCCAAAGTGAGCAGGTCAGATGACAAGCTCTAATGGCTTCCAGGGGGCAGACAACATGGCTGGCAATTGGCTCATGCAAAGAACTAGAGGTTTAAGATCCAGATCCAGAATTCAGACCAGCAAGAAGTCAAGAAGCTTCCCACAGTAATAATATATGAAGGAGGCAACACACTGCAGAAACATCATCGGGGCTATTACCTGAGGAAGGAGCTGCACTCCAACCACATGTTCCAAAACTGCCTGGCTGTTCACAGCAGATCCCATCACGGAGGTGCTTACATTATGTGCTATCACATCGTGGAGGAGGCTTCAACTGCCAAACTACAGAGAACCTTGGCCCAGCTAGATTGACTAAATAAACCTAACTACCACAGATCCCAAATGTATAAATGAGAAATTTTTTTATTGTCTCATAGATTCCTGATGCTTTGTTCTCCACCCCGACCCCCACCCCAGTCTGTTTCCTCTGTAGTATCAGATTGTGTAATTTCCATTCTTTTATCTTTATGTTCTATGATTTTTCCTCAGCTCAGGGTCATTCTGCTATTGACCCCATCCATTGACTTTTTGTTTCAGTTATTCTATTTTTAATAGTTCTAAGAG